>NC_058133.1:378633864-378716360 GCF_016433145.1 Gracilinanus agilis
AGAGAGAGAGAGAGAGAGAGAGAGAGAGAGAGAGAGAGATAGATAGAGAGAGAGAGAGAGAGAGAGAGAGAGAGAGAGAGAGAGCTAGCTATTGGATATTTGTTTACAATGATATATGGAACTGCCTCTAGCAGAACAGATTAGAACCTTCTTTGCAATTTTAAAGAGCTGCCTAGATCACTAAGAAATTAAGTGATTTGCCAAGAAACATAGAACCAGTATGTGGTGGAGGTGGAAGGTAAATCTATCTAGTTCTGTGGCTAATTCTTGATTTTTGGCTTGACCATACTTTCTATCAAAGATAAAATATTTTGCAGAAAAATAATTTTTAAATCATAGGTCTGTGCCTGTTCTATATCAAGAAATGGAATTTTCTGTGTATTAAAATTTTCCCTTTTAAACAAATCTATATTGATTTAGTAGATCAATGCCCTGTCCCCAAAGATTTTTCAGCATAGGTATTCCAATTTCTAAATATTCTTATTATTAATTTCTAAATATTTCAAATATATAGAAATAAATATTTTTCTAAATGTCCATATCCATAATTAGTAAATATTTTATCACTAACTTCCTTCTAAAATTATCACATATTATATAAAACATCTTTTATAACAAATTTTTATCAATAAAAATCTCTGCAAAACCAGTCATGAAAATATATATTGTTATCTTAATTCATAATACCATCACCTATAACCAATGTATAATGAGATATGAAGAAGTTGCATTTTTTCACCTCTTTTCTATGACCAAGTTTTGTCATTATAATTACACAATCAGTTGAATTTTTCTGTTTTTTTTTTCTATACTGTAATCATTGTATATGGTCTTTATGAGTCTACTTGCTTCATTTCTTATCATATTAGTCTTCCCAACTTCTTTGAATTCTGCATATTCATCCTTTCTTATAAATCTGTACTATTGGATTTATTCACTTGCCACAATTTGTTATAGCCAATCCCCAATCAATGGGCAGCTATTTGGATGCCAAATTTTTACTGCCAGAAAAAGTACTATTTTACAGATTTTGGTACACAAGGAAGCTTCTTTTTTTCCTTGACTTCCTTGGGGGTACATAGTAAACAATGAATATCTGGGTCCAAGAAAGTCATGTGCTATATTAAAGAGATTAAAATGAACTGATTATAGAGTTGGGATTACACTGTAGATTTAGACATTCATGATCCTGTCAACAACTAGCTAATAGCCTAAATGTGTATCATTGAGGAGATTTAATTTTTCAAGGTTGTCTTAGAAAATTAGTCATCCTCTTGTTTCCAGCTAAGTTTGAACAAATATAAAATGCTTGTTTTGATGATGAATATTCATTTGAAATGATGAGGCTAGAAGCTCAATGAAGACATGCCTCATTAGTCATGGGTATCCAGGACTCCTCTATAACACAGCTTTGTAGGAAGCTACTCACCAAGACCTATAATCATTTATTCTCAATATAAAAGGTAGTAAATAATATTTACTTCATTTTTTACTATATGTTTTATGAAAAGATGGGATTGCTACACTTCTTTAGATGGTTTATGGTAAATATGATTTCCTCTAACCATCTAAATTTTAGGAATTTCATAAGCAACATAATAACAGCTGACATTTATGTGGCACTTGTAATTATAGATCATTCAATATATACTGTCTTATTTAGTTCTCAAACTAGGCCTATGATAAGTAAGGTATTATTATACAAGTTAGAAAACTGAGATTCAGAAGAGTAAAACAGATCACCCAAGATTATATAAGTAATAAATGACAAATCTGGGTCTTAAATCCTAGCCTTTAGTCTTTATGCTCATTATTCTTTTCCATTATAATACAGTCCTTCACATTTTATCATAAAAATACTGCATTCTCTGTTCTTACTGTTGTTCAGTCATTCTGGTTGTTTCTGACTCTTTGTTACTCCATATGGGTTTTCTTCACAGAGATATTGGAGTGGTTGGCCATTTTTTCCCTACTTAACATTAAATATATAGTCATCAGCAGCATGTAATTTAATTGAGTTCCTCTCGGTATAAAATATTATGTTCTAAAATAGTTGATGTATAAGAAATCCTAGCATAAGGAAAAGAACATGCGATTTGTCACTAATGTAGAAAGTTTATGTTCGATTCTTTACCACTAATTATTGGATCCTGGTCATGAAGTTTCACTCCTGTTTTGTAAAATGTGAGAGTTGGAGTACATTATCTCTGAGGTCCTGCAAAATCTAAGGCTCTGTGATTCTTGTACTTGCCTTCACAAAAACTACATTCTAAAATGGGAGACGATATTAACTTACACACCATACAGAAATTTATAGAGAGATTGTAATTAGATACTTTGAGAACAGCAGTGCTGATGGAGGAACATGTGGTGGCCATTAGGGGGTTAATGGGCTGTGCTATGGAAATGAAGCTCAGCTTAACTAGTGAAAACTTCAGAGAAGGCATGAGTTTTAAGCAGAGCTCTGAAGAATAGATATGAAAGGTCCTAGTAGATAGAAGGAAGTAGATTGTTCAAATCAATATTGTTAAATATATAAAAAAGATAAGAGACACATAGATACAGAGAACAGTAATGCTTTTAGACTGAGGCAGATAATACTGTTATTTGATAGGAATATATATTGTTCTGACCATAACAAATTCAAAAAAACAAAAAACATTGTCAGAGAGCTTAGATTTAATACACTGAAATTAGGAGCCTCATGACATATAGTATGAGACCTAGTAAAAACAGCATTTATGGAATAGGAATTGGGCAGTTTAATAAGAAAAAATAAGTATCTAATTCAAGTTTTGATAGTAAAGACATCCAAGGTGGACTGAATGTTGGAAGCAAATGAGACCTGATATCCAATGACTAGATATGGAAGGCAAAGTAGAAAGTGCAATTTGAGAAGTGAAAACTTCTACTAGTGAGCGACTATAAGGAACTTTCAAGATGTCCAGATCCAAGTATGGATCTCAGCACTGGATAACATTGCCCTTTGAGAAAGAGAAAAGATATTTTATTGTAGATTCAAAATTGATTCATTATAGATTCATTATAGATTCAAAACGCTTCCTCTAATTTTAATTAGCTCCCAACTTCTCAGTCTTTGTTGATGTTGTGTGCCCTTCTCCCAACACCTATATGGATTGGAGTGTCCCATAATACTCCATCCTATACTCTTTTTTAAACCCTTACCTTCCATCTTAGAATCAATGCTATATGTTATGCCTAAGGCAAAAGAGCAGTAAGGGCTAGGCGATGGGGGTTAAGTGACTTGCCCAGTGTTTACTGCTACAAAGTGTTTGAGGCCAGATTTGAACCTAGGACTTTTTACCTTCAGGCCTGGATCTCTATCCATTGAGCCACCTAGCTGTCCCCTCAATTTTCCCTTCTGTCTTTCTATGATAGCAAACTGACTCGGTGTTCTATAACTACAAGATCTTCACACTTGGCTTCCAGTCTTTTGCCCGATTGCTCTGAGGCACAGCCTCTGGATCTCAGGAGATCCCTTTTAAGACTTTTTAAAAATCGCATTGCAAATAGAGCCATATGGGACAAAAGTGATATAAGAGTCTTGGAAACTCATTAGTAAGGTGGGCAGGGACAGCTGCATTTATATTTTAAGACTAAAGTATGAATAGGATTTGAAAAGGGACATTATTGATGGCATTGGGGCACCTAGGGGTGCAATGGATAGAAGACTGGGCTTGGAGTCAGAAAGATGAGTTCAAATCCAGCCTCAGACACTTCTTAGCTGTGTGACTTTGGTTGGCCAAGTCCTATATACTTGTTTTCCACTGGAGAAGGAACTGACAAACTACTCCAGTGTCTATGCCAAAAAAATCTCATGAACAGAGATCTGTAGGGTCTCAAAGAGTCTGACACTACTGAAAACAACTGAAAAACAACAGTGCTATCACCTCTTAGAAAGAACAAACACTTATTCTCTTGACTGCCTTTTTACTCTTCATTTTTTAATTTTTTTAAATTTCATTTTATATTAATTAGGAAAATTTGTCTATGGTTACATGATTCACTTTTTACTTGTTATATAGGCATTTATTTAATATAGCATCTTTTGTACATATATTTCATTTAACAATAGGAGAAGCTAGGTGGCACAGTGGATAGAATAGTCACTATATGACACTTTATAGTTTACAAAGTACTTTCTTACAACAAATCTATAAAAAGGTATTACCATTTGTCTTATAGATTAGGAAACAATGTCTCAGAGAGAGTGACACAGCTAGTAAGAACCAGAGCTATTACTCAAGAACAACAAGAGTATATTAAAGATTCATTTGCTGCTTTGTGTAGAACTCTGTCCTAAGTCCTGAGGGTGGTATAAAAATTCATATTAGACAAGGTCCTTATGTTCTTGGAATTTTTGAGTTCACATCTTTCAACTTAAAGTCCAGAGTTCTTTCACTATACAATGATGCCATAGAAAACATCAATATTTTCTTAAACTAAGTCTTTATTTCCTCAATGTCTCTAGTTATTTGTAACTCCATTTAGCCAATGCACTAAGGATTTTTATTTTTCTGTGATATAATTTGCCTCATACTTGATAGGATTAGAAAGCAGATCAGTTGAAGAATTGCATAACATTCTTCTTTTATCTAGAGCCTGGGCACCTTATTTTCCCATTTAGTTTAGTTTCCATTGCTCAAACTTAAGAGCTTAATTATCTCATAATTGATATCTTTGTATTTGGAGAACCATGTATTTTTGACACAGCACTGCATGAGCTTGTTAACACTTTTTTCTTATTAGTGTCTTATCCTTTTCATTATTGATAATCTATGTACTCTTTTCACCCTTCCCAAGTACCTGATTAGATGATTACTTTTATGATTTTTTTCTATAACTGTTTATGGGAAAGGAGGTAGGGGTAGAGGGAGTATGTTCTCTCCAAGGGCTTGTATGAGTTTCATTAATGTTCACATATGTTAAATAATTATGGAATTAAAAAAACTAGAATCATTTTCTCTGCTGGAATTCTTTTATTCTAAGGTATCTAATTTCTTTTCTATAAAGTTGATCTCTAAATAGTTCTTAGATGCCCTCATAAATCTAAAAGAATAAAAACTTTTCATTTCTCCCTAAGGAAGGCAAATTATATTTTGAGCATTGAAGAGAAGCTCCTTTAATTAAGATCTAAAAAGCACCTTGAAATTGCAACATATTGAACTAATTACATCAACATTTGTTAACATGGTATATGTCTACTATTGTTAGTAGTTCAGCACTAATTCTATCACTGGAGCTCCTGTAATTCTATTATACAAACTCTCCATATGTGTTTAGTTAATCCTTAACCTTACTTTTTGAAAAATGATTAGAGCTGTTGAAATTATTGACCTTCAGTTTTCCTTTAAAAAATACAAGTTAGTATTAGAGTAAATAATAGATTAGATAGAAAAGAAAAAATAAATATGAATTATATTCAGATTTTCAGTAAACAATTAAAAAACCACTGTGTAATTAAGTTTTGAGAAAGAAAAACAAACAAAATATTGTGGTATTGCCTTAGCTAGTCACTCTCCCTCATTTTTTAAAACGTTTAGTATGTTGGCATGACATAGTAGACTAAAGGGTCTATTTAGGAGTAAGGAAGATCTGAATTTGAGTTCTGCCATGGATACATATAAATTTGTGTGACTTTGGGCAAGTCAATTAGCTGCTCTGTGGTTCAGGCCACTTATTAAATTGTAAGTTACATATGATTTGCCATTTTATAGCATTCAAGGATTTATTTATGGCTGATGAAATCACAAAAAAACATGTACTCCATGATAAATAAATAATTTATTTAAAACTAACTGGTTAATTAGGTGACAGAATGAAGAGTACTAGACCTGAAGTAAGGAAGACATCTTTATGAGTTTAAATTGGGTCATTAATATTTACTAACTATCTCATTCTGAGCAAGTCACTTAACTTTGTTTATCTTAGTTTCCTCATCTGTAAAATGAATTGGAGAAAAAAACTGATAAACCACTGCAATATCTTTGTCAAGAAAACCTCAAATGGGATCACTAAAAGTTAACAATACCTGAAATGACTGAATGATAACAAAGATACCTAATGTGCTAAGTGGTGAGGGCATAAATAGAAAAAAAAAATAAGATGGTCCCTACTCTCAAGAAATTCACATTCTATAGGTTTTAAACAATGATACATACAAAAAACCCAGTGGAATTGCCCATTGATTCCAGGAGGAAGAAGGGGGAAAGAGAGGGAAAGAACATGATTCATGTAACCATGGGGAAAATATTCTAAATTAATTAATTAAATAATGAAATTTTTTTATTTTTTTTTTAAACCCTTACCTTCAGTCTTGGAGTCAATACAGTGTATTGGCTCCAAGGAAGAAGAGTGGTTAAGGGTAGGCAATGGGGATCAAGTCACTTACCCAGGGTCACACAACTGGGAAGTGTCTGAGGTCAGATTTGAAACTAGGACCTCCTGTCTCTAGACCTGGCTCTCAATCCACTGAGCTACCCAGCTGCCCCCAATAAATGAATTTTTAGAAAATAAACCAAATATTTTTCAACCCCTACAATTCCTTTTTCCCATCCCTCCAAACTGTTTATTAACTATGCAGAATCCATCTTCTAGTTCTTAGGATTATGGAGAGTCCTTGTTTTTTTCTAATATGAATTTCTGAATTGTAGTCTGAATGTTTCCATAAATGCTTAAATGCTTTAGTAATTAGTTTTAGGGTATGCCTCTGGATAATTTGTTTTAGGAAAAATAAAAATAAAACTCTCTGAAAGTTACATAGAAAAAAAAGTAATTCACATTCTAATGTAGAGACAATTCCTACAGGAGGTTTCAGCATTAAGTCACATGAGAAAGTTTTTCATTCTGTAGAGTGCAGCAGCAAAATAGGTACTAATGCCTCTATTTAAATGTCATTTCCACTTTATGTTGAATGATTGAAAGTAACCAAAACTTTAGTAGCAAGAATGTTCTTTTGTAGTTCTGCAGTAACTTTGACTCTAATATTTGTTTTATGTTTTGGGGTGGGGTAAGATAACTTATTTTTTTCCACATTTCTACCTTTTTATTATTTTTAATTTGAAAACCTTTAATTAACTAATTAATTAAGAATATTTTTCCATGGTTACATGATTCATGTTCTTTCCGTCCCCTTCTGCCACCCACTTCCTGTAGCCAATGCACAATTCCACTGAGTTTTATATGTCATTGATCAAGACCTATTTCCATATTATTAATATTTGCAATAGGGTGATTGCTTAATGTCTACATCACTGATCATATCTCCATCGGCCCATGTGATCATCAGTTGTTTTTCTTCTGTGTTTCTGCTCCCACAGTTCTTTCTCTGGATGTGGGTAGCGTTCTTTCTCAAAGTCCCTCAGAATTGTCCTGGGTCATTGCATTGCTGCTAGTACAGAAGTCCATTACATTCTATTTTGCCACAGTGTATTGGTCTCTGTGTACAGTGTTCTCCTGGCTCTGTTCCTTTTGCTCTGCATCAATTCCTGGAGGTCTTTCTAGTTCACATGGAATTCCTCCAGTTTATTATTCCTTTGAGCACAATAGTATTCCATCACTAGCATAAACCACAATTTGTTCAGCCTTTCCCGATTGAAGGGTATACCTGCATTTTCCAGTTTTTTGCCGCCACAAAGAGTGCAGCTATAAATATTTTTGTACAAATCTTTTTCCTTATTATCTCTTTGAGGTATAAGCCCAGCAGTGGTATGGCTGGATCAAAAGGCAGACAGTCTTTTAAAGCCCTTTGGGCATAGTTCCAAATTGCCTTCCAGAATGGTTGGATCAATTGTGACTCTAATATTTGGAGGACTATTTGTTGTGCTACATCTCATTTTAGGGATTCCTTTCCAGAATGATGGCTAAGAGTACTGGGCTGGAAGTGTGGATATCCCAAAGAATCTTGGGTTAATTCCTGGCCTATCTCCATTAGGATGTGAGGAGAGATAGTGAAGAAAGTGATAATTGTGGTGGGGGTAGTCTGGCTTCCATGGAACATGCTGCTTCCTCTCTCTCATTCGGGGTACTTTGTAGTTTGAACTAGGAGGATTTACTTCCTCTGCAGGTGACAATTGGTTGACTCGTGGTGTGGATGGGATATCTGGTCCAATGCAGAAATTACCTCCTATGATGGTGTTTACAAGGACTGGTCTAGAAACAGGTCTGTTCTGTGAAGTGCTGCATTCCTAAATCTCCAGTGTACTGAAATGGGAGCTCATCATTTCTTACTGTTTCATTTCCATAATAATTTTTAAATACAGAGCTGAGTTCCAGTATCCCTTGCTTTCTCTTGTTGTTTCTCCTTTTTTTTTGAACCTGAAGTTGTGCTAAAATCTGCTTCTATTAAAATACCTTTATCTTCAAGGTTAGAGATTCTAATGGATGCTGGGCTTTGTATTACATATAATGCAGATTAAAATCTTTGGGCAAATAATTTCTATTGACAAGCAATATAAAGGTTTATATGAGTCACTGAGAATAATTATATAACATATTTAATAACTGCATGTCAAAATATAATTATTGGGGGCAGTTAGATGGCTCAGTGGATTGAGAGTCAGGCCTAAAGATGGGAGGTCCTAGGTTCATATCTGGCCTCAGATATTTCCTAGCTGTAGGACGCTGGGGAAGTTACTTAACCCCCATTGCCTAGACCTTACCACACTTCAGTCTTGGAACCAATACACAGTATTAGTTCTAAGATGTAAGGTAAGGGCTCTCAAAATAAATAAACAAATAAACAAACAAATAAATAAAAATAAATGAATGAATGGATAGATGGATGAATGAATGAATAATTTAAAATAAATAAAAAAATGTTTTGTAATTAACTATATTATACTTAATAAAAAAACATGATGCTACATTGTATATAAAATTCACAAATTGTTGTTCTAGAGACTGTTTAACAAAATGATAAGATCTATTAATAGCCATTAGTCCTAATGTGATTCTAACACTTTTTAAAAGCCTATTATTCTTCCTTTCCTCTCTACCTCCCTCCTTCTGTTCCTTCATTCCTTCCTGCCTTCCTACCTCCTTCTCTCCTGCCTGACAGCCAAAAATCTACCTCTATAACTCATATCCTCTGTGTGTTAGGTAACTAGGCTAGAATTTTGGTGACCAAAAGCACAAATTCTAGTGTCATCTCAGGAATTTATACCAGGTCCACTATTTTTCAGGTCATATAAAATTTGTTCTTACCTCTCCTGTGAGACAGACATCTACATGTGAAAGTACTCTTATACCAAGAAGCAGGCTAGTTGTCAATCTGTTACAAACATGAGTGTGTTAGGTGCTAGGAGAGTTTAATTCACTTTATTTTTAACAGTCCAAGGCAATTTTTTTACTTGGTGAATTATTGAATCCCTTAGGATTAGAATTATTTCTAGACTTTGAATCAGACTTTCTATTGTCTTTCTCCATGCTAAGCCACACATCTAATCTCCTCTTTCTATGATTATTACATTTATCTCCCCAATAAACAATCTGCCTCTAATTGCATTTGGTCATTTTCTACTGGAGGCATACGTGTATATTTTAATTATCCAGTAGCTGCTTCATAGCAATTCTTCATAATTATTCTCTTTGTTGTGATATAGTATCCAGATTAATATGCCCTTTGCTTCCATGTATCAGCTTTTGAAAGTCTTTCTAAGAGTTTTGCCTGATACTTTAATTCTGGTAGAACCATGATGACCAAGACAGAAAGGAGACTATTTTGATATTGTGCTCCTTATTTGTTGTTAAATATCATCAGGACCTTCTCACTTAATTTTTCAGGGATGGAACATTAACCTGCTCAGTCAAAATCAGATTTGAAATAACCAGCCAAATTGAGGGATGATGCTATATTTTTCTTTCTAATCCACTTGTTTTCCTAGTGCCCTCCATATACCACAGCTTAATTCCTCTACTTGTACAGCACGTGATACAAAAAGCCATGTACAGGGTGGGATAATTTACAGGAGAGGGAGAATTATGAGAAAAGTTATTGAGTCATATCAGACCTTGATGATGAACTGAATCTCCCACAATCTGAATCAGAATGGCAAAGAGTATAAAACATTTTTGTCAACTCCCTTGAATAATCTTCCCTGATTCCTTTCCCTAACAGCAGAGTCATCTCCATCTTTATATTTTTCAGTGTACTTTGTCTAGACTTTTCCTTTGCTGGAGTCCACTACCATGTATTATATGTATTCCAGTGTGGAGTAGTGCTGAACTATTAGAGTACTGAACTTATTGGGAAGATCTAAGTTTAAATCCGACTGAAACTTTCTAACCCTTTGATCATAGCCAAGGTGGCTAATTACTCTGAGTCTCAGTTTCCTCATCTTTCAAAAGGAAATAATAATGTCAGTGGTTCTTTTCTCACAGGGTTGTTCTGAATTTCATATTAGATAATGTGGATAAAGTACTTTGTAAACATTAACATTTAAACAAGGGGAAGAATAAGAACATAAGAAATTCTTTTAGATCAGATGTGATATTTTTTCTTCGTATTTCTATCTTCAAAATTCAATGCACTGTAAATTTTAATTATTTGACAAATACATAATTGTAAGTTTATTAAATTTGTTGAATAGTGCATATGAAATGGCTTCAGTTATATGAATATTGGCATGTTATCCAAATATTTAAGAAATAATAGAAAAATTTAGAAGCTTCAAAACACCAACTTGCACCAATAATAAGGCTTATTATTAATAATAATATCTAATACAGAGCTCTTAAGATTTTTTAGTGCTTTATCCACATTATCGTATTTAATTGTTATTGGGAAAAGGTTCAATCCTTTCATTCTAGGAAGGGAGCTTATTTGCCATTTCCTTCTATTGCTCTTTCCTCTGGGATCCATTGTAAGAGTAGGGAACTGAAAGTAATGCCTATCCTGACTACAACAATAAGGTTTATGGTGGGGGCAGGGAGGAGGGGATAAAAGACCAAAAGACCATTTTGTACATCCTATCAGTGTATAGTCAGGAAGCAAGTATTATTTCAATATAACATACCTAGTGGGAAATCTGTACAGATGGCCAAGGTGGACCTGCAGTGAAAAAGGGACAGATCTGTGGGGTAGAAAAATATTTCAGCACAATACAACTGTCTTTCTTGCACACTAAGCACTAATAGCAGTAATCTATTCTGAATGAAATTCGCCAACAGATGCCAAGACCCAATAGTTCCCAAAAGCACTTTCTCTATTGCAAGCCATTGAGAGAACATGAGTAATTCTACCAGTAAATACACTCAGTCCTTTTTTGGAACAACTACAGCCCCATATAAGAAACATTAAGCTGGACCCAGCATATAATATCCATTTTTACAGGAATTAAATGTTTATTTGAAGTACATGTTATACATATATCTCAGTTACTTGAAGGAAGCAACTTCAATGAATAATTGAGATAACTGTTTGTAAGGAGAATTTTATTTAAAAGGTAGCAATATGGTCATTTGTCACAAAGAAAACAATGACATTATCTTCAGGTCTGATCCATAAAGTCTATAGATTAAAGATTGTGTGTGTGTGTGTGTGAACACTCACATTTAGACATACAATTCAAGTTCTACATTTTAATAAGTCACATATCTGAAGTAAAATTTCAGATTTATTCTAAAAATATATTTGATGTCTAGGTTTATTAAATAAAAATATGAAAACTCCCAAGTAATTTCCATATTAAAAAAGATACTTTCAAAACTATTAATATTTAATGAAATTAACACAATCATGCTTACTGTCCCTCTCAAAGTCTAGAATAATTATCAGGGACTTTATGTTTGAACTTTCTTTCATCCTTTTAAAAATTTTACTCATAATCTATTCACCCATTCATCCCTAAGAGACAATAAAATATTGTATTAGAGAAGGTTTGAGCTTTTAATCAGTACCAGTGCCATTTGGGTATATTACTGGAGAGCTGACAAAAAACTGTTGTTGAAGACATGATAAGGGTAATTTATAAGTACTTGTGCTTTTAATTTTAACCTTTATTTTTAGTCCTAATTAAGAATGAGACCAACAAGAAGCTGGACTTCATGCTTAGTTAGTCTGATGATACCTTGCGGGCATAGTTGATAATAAATACAGTTTATGTAAATAAATGGATTAATGCATGCACAAACATGTCTTCAAATGTTCAACATTTTGACTATTTAAAAAGTCAGCAGGCTCATATAGAGCCATAAAACATGGAACTGATAAAGTCAGGTGGCTCAGCTGTTTCTTTATGTAAGACCAAAGCACTGCATTAGTTGGCACAGAAATGGTGAAGAATTTACCTGGACCATAAATTGCATGAAGGTATGCATAGTCATAACCTCAGTCTTAACTCCCTTTAATGATTTGGATTATATGAGCATTTTATATTTGTCATTGCCATAAATTACATGAGGTAGATGGTACTTTTAAGTAAATTAAGACAATTTATTGTTGACAAGTTTAAAAAATATACCCAATTTTAGGATGATTTTCAACACTGATTAATGCAGTTTCCTTCTTTTTGAGAAGAAAAAAAATGACTTAAACTACATATGAGATAAAAAAAAGTCAGGTATATGTACTCATATAGAGTTAGACATCAGATTGTACTGGATAGTTTCTTGGGTACTGTGTTAAGAGCATTGGCTTTTGAATCAGAGAATTTAGGTTTCAATCATGACTGCCATTTCTACCTATGATTTAGGTCTTAGTTATATATGAACTGTGAATTTCATTTTCTTGATATATGAAATGAACAAATTAGACTAGATGATATCCAACATTTCTTGTATCTTTAAACCTATGATCTTATGGGGGAAATGGCAATTAAGGACTACAAATGATTAGGGTTCTTTAAGTGTTAACTCAAATTAGTATCTTTTACTGGTGGCACTCCTTAAGAAAATAGATGGGGTGGATCTCAGAATTTTACTTTCACAAAAGAGCTCAGATCATCTAAACTCAGGGCATTTCTCACGAGTAGACATCAACACTGTTATTCAGTTTAGTTCTGTGGTTCCTATCCTGTACCCATATGGAAATAAATATAAATCAAACAAGATCCCTACCTAAGACCTCCAGTATCCTGGAAAGGCAAAGATTGGACACATCTTACAGCTTTTACTTTAAAACAAGCAAATTTTGAGGGTCTTACACAGACTCCACTACTATGAGGTCATTTAGGGTTAGAGGAAAGAGAGGATGCCTGTCAAGCAAAAGAAAAGACTTCCTTATAGCAGGTGATTCTGTACAAACACAAAACATAGGAAATTAATCATATTTCCTATTCTGTGATAATAGCTAGCAATCTTTCTTACCAAATAATAAAGCTAGTAATTTTTTCTTGCCAAAGCAAAATAATTAATGTCTTGCAAGAGTGCCTAGCACTGGTCTTACTAGCCCTAAGCTAAATGCTTCCCTCTCACATCCCACTGGACAAATAATCTTATATTTATTTTATATTTATTCATTTAGGTACAACTACAATCATTACTACCAATAAATTATTAACTGCTTAAGAATGGAGGCTGATTCACTTTTACCTAGCTATGGGATCAATCATGGTGCCTGGCACATAGCAGATAATTAGTAAATATAAGTGGTCGTTGATTGAGTGGTGCTGGAAACTCAAAATAGAGTTACCTGAACCAAAGGCATAAATGTTCAATCCCTGCCACCTGCTTTTGTCTTTCTCTTTGATCTCTTTGTGGTGAAAGCCAGCTCTATTGTGTGGCACTACATAGTTCATTTTCCTTGCCTCAGAATTCTTTTGAATCCTTTTGGGTTCTTTCTCATGAGAAGATATTGACTAGGAAAGAATGAAAGAACTAAAAGGGGGGGAACCACATTTATTGAGTACTTATTACTATCCAAATAATGTACTAAGCACTGTAAATACAAATATCAGAGTGAACAATTTCTGCCCTCAATGAGCATACATTCTAAATGAGGAAAGAAAACATTGAGAAGTGGTGACATAGGAGAGACACTTTATTTAGAAAGTTACTGGAATAGTGAGTTGAGCCATGTGAATTATATTGCTACATCTCTTTCAAAGGCAGATTTTATTTGATCAGAGTCCAAAATTACAAAACTAGAGGTCAAGAGTAGGGAGGTGGAGGAGGAAAAGGAGGAATGTTAGCCCAGAGTTCATTAAGCTGTTGAGAAAGAATATTTGAGAGAAGATAGTGAAGTAAAGCATGGAAGGAGCTTTCCTAAAGCAGTGGTCCAGAAGAGGCATTCACCAACAGGAGATAAGGTTTCAGGATAGTTAGTTTGCAGCTTCATGCTTTGAAGATATTTGGAGGAAGCAATGTATAGTGATAAAAGCTTTGAATTTGGAAGGAAAAAGATTAATTTTGAGTTCAAACTCTGCTCCTTACTAACTCTAGGGCTTTGGGCAAAGTGCATTATTTTTCTGAGCCTCAGTTTCTTCTTCTATAAAATAGATGTAGAGCTTATCACTTACCTCTCAGAGGTGTTATGGGGAAGATTCTTCACAAACATTAACCTATTATTATCTTGGAAGTTTAAAAGAGAGCAGTAAAGATAACAAAGGTTTACACACACACACACACACACTTATGAAGAAAAATGGAAATGATAAAATTAAATTGTTTGGCAATATACACAGTAATGAAGATCTCAGGTATTATCAAGACCTTCCGATAAAGCAAGGTGATTGGTTTTTCTCTTTTCACAAGTGAAAGATGAGTCCAAAAAGAAAGTATTTGCATTACACCCTGTGGCTGTAGAGTAGTTTATTCAAACTCTTTGACTGAATTAATCTGTTAGCATCCCAAGGTTGAGATTCATTAGTTACCAACTGGCTGATGATAGACTGTTTAGTAAGTATTAATGTCATTCAGCCCTAGGGAACTTTATTGCTGGTATGCTTCTCTGCCTTTTTTTTTTTGGGAACATACACATATCTCATATGCATAGGTCTGTATATCTCTATATAAGACACAGAATATACATGTATGAGTGACTATAAAGATGAATATGTAGGAATTGATCTTGTGGTTTCATTGATCTACCATCAAGAACCTTCCAAATGAAAAAATCTCTTTTTTCTAAAGCAGACAGATACCTTCTCTGTAACTTATAGCCTTAGAGAGTGTTAGAACATCAAGAGACTAAATGATGTGTCTGGAGTCATATGGGCACTATGTGTCAGAAGAGACACTGAAACCGAATTTTTCCTGGCTCAAGGCCAGCTTTCTATTCTACATTACCTCTCCCTGTGACTTATAGAATTTCTGAAGTTTTGATCTCAGGAGCTCTAAGATATTTGGCCACAGCATCTTGGTTGTTAGTTGTATACCAAGTGACCAAAAAAGATCTTTTTGTTCCATGAAAACAGACATCACTCTCTAGGACTTTAATCAGGTTTGGATTTCATACTGCTTCTTCAGAGTACTGTGTTATATTCTTCAAGATGTATTTAGGTTGATACAAGCATAAATTAAACCATTTCTTAGAAAGCCTAGAGCTAAATACCAGTTTCAAGCCATTGATTTGGTTTTCCTTTGACACATTCAAATGGAGAGTCAATGTAAGTGAGACATGTAAAAGTTTGAAAGTGAGTTTCATGCTAAACACTTTGATTTTCATCATTTTTATTCTTCCTTTGTCTGTATTACAGTCAGCTTGAAGCACTGATTTGTAATAAATTCTTTCATTTCAAAGAATCGGGATCATATTGCTATACTTAAGAAATCCTGAACATATGTGGTATATATATTTTAATATCCACTAGAAAGCAAAGTCCTTCAAGCCAATTAGGTTGTTTCTGGGATCAGAAAAAATGTTTATGGCTATGAAACATTTATCAAATATTTATAAAAGTGACATCTGCTGTACAAAAGTCACAAGGCCCCCATTACTTTGAGTCTAAGAAATTTAGAGGCAGAATTGGATTTTAGATACATTCTCCACAATTTGGGCTATGTACTCAAATGTAAAGAAAACATTTCTAGCTTTTGTAGAAAAGTACATTCACTCTTTCAACTGGCCCATGGGGCTACCTTGTTACTGTTGTATTAGCATTGGCTTTTAAGTCACAGAACTCAAGTTCAAAAATACCTCTGCTGTTAACTACCAGTATTTTGAGTAAGTCATTTAATATCCATAAACCCCACAATCCTCAGCTGCAAAATGATGAAGTTGTTCTAGACATTCTTTGAGATCTCTTGTTCTTCCAGATCTATTATGCTACCTAAATGTGAATTGGAGGGAGATCATTTATAGAAAAGCTAAGATTATTAAAAATATAATGATGATAAAAGGAAAACACTTTTCTTTCCAGTCCACTGAATTAAAGCTTCCAGGAGATGGGGAGAGGAATATAAATTAAAATCACTTTCTTTCCTAGTGTTTTAAAAACCCGGTTTCTTAAACCTCCCCAAACAGTTGTTGGTCTTGGTTAAATATATGGTCAAATTGACAATACTGAACCCCCTTTTTGACACATGTTTCATTCATAAATACATTTTAAAAAAATCACTAGATGACCTCTTGTATTTAGGCCTCTGAGATATTTTGGTACAATGTTTATTGAAACACATGTGACCTTAGAGAGACACTCCTCACCATTCCCTTCTTTTTTGAGAATTCAAAACCTATATGGTGCTCACAGAAAAAGCAAGCATTTATGTTGCTTCACTGCCAAATTACTTGTCATTACATATGAATAAGGGGTGAAGAG
The DNA here is from genome assembly GCF_016433145.1 of Gracilinanus agilis. Classification (NCBI taxonomy): domain Eukaryota; kingdom Metazoa; phylum Chordata; class Mammalia; order Didelphimorphia; family Didelphidae; genus Gracilinanus; species Gracilinanus agilis. Next base: position 378,650,583 of record NC_058133.1, read on the forward strand.
TTTGAGGCAGGATCTAATTATTATCTGTCCCTGCTTATCATCTTTGTGCAAATTGAACATTTAAATTTTTTAATAATAATGCACAAGACCATATTATATCTTTGTCAGTTTGAGTTATTATTGCCATATAGGCTAGCCATAACTCTGTAAAGACTGACAGGGTGGCTGGGGAACTAATTACCTGAAATAGGTCACATGCCGTTGACCAGGAAAGCTGCTGTCAGGGTAATCATACTTGAACTTTCAAGAACAGGTTCTTATTTCTGACCATGTTGTGCCTACAAAGGAATTAATTTATCTTTAGTTTACGTTGGGCTTAAATCACTGTGAAGAAATTATTTTTAAATCTATGAGAGATATTTGGGGAGTCCATGGTGTGGAGAGAGCACATTTTGAAGAAAAGCGTGCCTTTTACCAAGCAAGGATAATTAAGCCCAGTTATAATTGAAACAAATTAAATTTAATCATGGATAACAGTCAGTTTTCCTTTATTAAGATAATATTATATATGGCAGATGATCTGAGTACTAGACTATGTGCATTGTATATTATTTTCTTATGTACATACAAGCATAGTTCTTTCTTTAAATAACAAAAATTATATATATATATATATATAATTTAATTTAATTTAAGTGGCCAGTTCCATTTATAACAATATCAGCTACATGTATGTACTAATATGTACATGGTGCCATAAAGTTTGCAAAGAACCACTTAATACTAATTCATTTCAGCCACAAAAGAACCTCATGAAGCAAACACATGTATTACCACCTCCATTTTAGAGAGAGGCTCAGAATCTCCAGGATTGGGGGCTGTTAAATGATTTGTCCATAATCACACAGCTAGTAAACATCAGAGGTAAAATTTAAGCCCAAATCTTTAACACTTTAGACCTAGCACTCAATTCATTATGTATTACTGCCTCTGTGCAATTTGGTACATACTAATAAAATAAGTGCCAGTGCTAGCTGAGGAGTGTTATCTCTATGTGAACCAGGTAAGAAAAATCTCTTGCATCAATCCTTGAGCTAAGAATGAATCTACTTTGTTGCTGCTGATATGCAGACATCTTTCTGATTTACTTTTATCTTCTGTTGCTCTTAGTTCCTGTACTGGAAAAGAGTTCCCTTTTGTTATTCACTGATTCATCCATCCATTGCTTAAAAAAAGAAAAAAATCAACTGTGTAAAGAACTTTTGGTCATGTGCTAGGGTTAATACACTTTTCTGATAAGGCCCATATTAGACTTCATTTAACTTAAAATTGCCATGAGAGTAATCCATAAAAACATGGAGTTCTAAGGGCTAGGGATGTAAAGGACCTGAGAAATGAATTGAGCTAATCTAATCCTTTCAATGTTATGAATAATAATTTAAAAAAAAACAAAGATTAGATAGGAAAATAACATCCCTGAATTCATATAGAAATAAATGTTTAAATGAATTAGAATTCAGATCTGCTATTTATGTTTCATGTTCCTTATATTATATTACTATAGCATAAAATACTGTATCATTAGGATATTTGAGATGTGTATAGGGTAGTAGAAGTTCTAGAGAGGAAAATCATAGACCAAGGAGAATTTAGAAGATTTCATGGAGAATGTTGCATTTTCACTATGATTTCAAGGACAGATAAGAATTCAACTATTAAAGAGGAAAAATAAGGCATTCTCTATATAAAGGAAAAGCCTAAGAAAATCCATACAATTTAGTGAACATTTCTTAAGTGCTTGTTATGTTCAAGGAATTATGTTCACAATTACAAAGGTAAAGTGAATATTATGAATTCAGGAGAGCATACCATATGTTGAAGTAAATAATATGAGATGAGTCTGGAAAATTTAGTTACTTCAAGATTATGAAAAACCTTGAATGCTAAAAGTTTGGGCTTGCTTATTAATTAATAGGGAGGCACTGAATATTTTTTATAATTAGATATTATATTGGTTGTGGAATGAATAGATTTGAAAGCAGTATTAAAGGAAACAGAGAGATCTATTATTCTATTGTTATGGTCCAGGCAGGTGGGAAAGAAATCTTAAAATAGGAGAGTTACAGTAATTACAGAAGATGAGGTCATATGAAAGAAATGATGAAAGGGCACAATTGATTGGATAAGAAGGATAAAGGAAAGATAAGAAATTTTGAAAGATAATCCTAAGGCTATAGGGTATATAGAGTGACACTGCCTTTGGCATTTTCAAAAAAGAAGGTAAGAAAAGAAATTTCAACAGTGATTTTTTTCAACTTTCTTGTCTTTGTCAGGGTAAATACTAATCAAAATCAACCACTAGTGTCTGAATTTTAACTTGAATAGAATTATAAGGTAACCCTCCCCAGATTAAATGCTGATGTCTAATAATTCACTATGCGTCTGAAAACAAAGAAAGAAAAACACCAGCAGGAGGGAAGAATCAACAGTGCCAGAATACAACTGAGAAGTCAAAGAAAAAATTCCATTCTACTTTCCTCTGGGGAAAATGTGAGTCCATGAGATCTTAAGAATGGTAGATTATTGGTGAAATTTGGTAAAGTAGTTGGAGGAGAGTTGTAGAGGTAGAAACCTTATTGTAAGAGATTTGGGAGAGAGTAGGTAATGGAGATGGAGTTGAAAAAGTCACAGAAAGATTTTTTTATTCGAGTTTAACAGTAAAAGGTAGGAAAGAAATGAGATAATAGCTGAATGAGGTAAAAGTGTTGAGGGAAGGAATCTTTAAGGCCTGAGAATCTTTTTATTTTATGTACAAATGAGTAGTCAGTAAAGAAGTAAATAAATGATATAATATTCGATGCCAATTTTCCTGGTTCATTTACCAATATACATACAGTAAAGCAAAAAACAAAAAACAAACAAACTCTTGACTTAAGAGTTGGTAACTCTCCACTGGAAATCATTCTTCATATCATTATAAGTATTCTTCTCCCACTTTTCTTGGAGTGGCAAAATTATCAATCAAATTAGGACTTGGGCCAAAAATTTGTCTTCTCTTCTCCTGGCCCCACCATGCACTGAGCAGTGGTCATATTGTAGTCTGAAAATAAAATGACAATAAAAAAGAGCTTTATGTGGAAATAATATCCTACCTACCCAGAAATGTATAATCTTTAAGAAATACTATGAAAAAGAGCAATCTTTTTTCATTTTTTTATTAGCCATATTCATAAAATTTGATTGAGTAGGGCCAGTTGAGAAAAATAAATACTATCTGGCAGAAGATTTCTTTTTTGTGTGACCATGTCCAAGGTTGGATTAAAGACAGAAGCTAAGTTTCATCAATGGCAATGTTTTAAGACCCATCATTCTTTATTATAGCCTCATGTGTACTTCATTAAAAAGGTTGCCTAGAACAAGTGCAATAATAAAATACTTCCAGTGGGGGTTCTCTGAACTCCTGACCCCAATTTTCCTTGCCAACTCAATGTGTTCAATATTGGATATATTACATTGTTATGTTGACTTTACTATACAGAGCCACATACATAGTGGGCACTCACTCAATATTTGTTGTTGACAGTGTTCAGATATTCCAGTCTTGAATTGTCTTAGTGACAGCTGCTCCAAACACAAGTAAACATGTTTTATAATCTATATTTCTAAAGCCTGAAAACCTACATTTTGAACTCCAGAAAAACTGTATTTGATGAAATTTGCATGATGCGAGAGAGTATTCATTTTCTTTCTGAAGGAGGTTGGATTACAGTCTTGAAAGTGCATGGTGCTTATTGCTCATTAGCTTTTTAAGACGGCAAACAATGAGAGAATCTTTGAAATCACACATAAAAGTGTGACTTCTGAATTCATGATAGGCCCACATCAGTTCCCTTTTCCCCTCCCACTAACTATGACACTATAATTATTCTTCTCTTCTGTATGATGATATCTAATCCAAACTTCTCTCTCCAGCTCTATGGACTTTAGGAATAGGAATTGGGCTTGTGATATCATCAGTACAGGGATATCTTAAGTCATGAAATTCCCTCTACAATTTCTGGCTGGTACCTTCTCTGTAATGAAAGTCTTAGAAAATAGCTTAGAACATTGCAAAATTAAGTGACTTGCCATGACTATTAGATTGTTGTTATTTAGTCTTTTCTTTAAGAATTCAACTCTTTATGATTCCATTTGGGTTTTTTTTTAAGCAAAGATACTATAGTGGTTTGCCATTTCCTTCTTTAGATCATTCCATGTGTGAAAAGTGAGACAAACAGGGTTGAGTGACTTGCCCAGGATCATAGAGCTAATAAGTGTTTGAGGCTGGTTTTTGAGCTCATGAAGATGTCTTCTTGACTCCAGACCTGGAACTCTATCCATTTTGCCACCTAACTGCCCATGTAGAGGCAGCTGATTAGTCACAAAAAGGGAGAAAATGAAGACTTTGAGATTTCTGGTGATGACATAAATGTGTGAAATTTCATCTCTTCAACTTGTGGATAATATATTACTTTGTCTAGTTTTCACATACCAGTATCTCCTACTTCTGTTCCCACAAAATCTCCTGACCAAACAAACGATATACTCAAATATACACTTTTCTCATATATCATGTATGCTGGGAGTATCTTAATGGAAATATTCTCTAACTATGGCCTATGAATTCAAAGGACAATGTTCTCTATTTTGAGAAGAGGCAGTTGGGGTTTGTGGAACCCCTTATCCCACAGAGAATGAAAGAATTTACAATATTAATAGTTTAAAAAGGGAGATAGAAATGTTGTGGTCTGGATCAGAGATACTCTGATATCAGTGTGATGGCAATAGGCTTCTCCTTGCTAAAGTCACATTTTCCCTGGTGTATGGGAAATTAGTTCTTTGAAGCTAGAAGTATGCAAAGCTCCCCATTAGTAGCATGACAAGAAATGGGGGGAAGGGATTTGAATGGAGGTGTCAGGAAGGCTTCTTTTATGAAGTGGTAATTTATTTGAGAACTAAAATAAAATATAGAAGTAAGTAGTCAGGAGAGAGGAAGAAAATGTTTCAGTCATGGGGGACTTATAGATAGAATGCTAAAAGTTGAGGTACAGTATCTTTTTCATGGAATTAGGCTCTGTAAAGTCTCTCCTTCCCCTAAGATTAGAATTTAATGTTTTCCTTACATATTTTGGTATGTTTTGGAATATAAAATTTATGTTTAAGATAGACAAAAGACTGGTCTCCAGGAGAAGTTGATGACAATTTTAATTGTCTATATCTATGAAAAACTGTTAAATGGATCACTAAGTGATCTTGGCTGAGTACCCTAGTTCAGTAGTCACCTCTTTAGTTGTCCCATTCTGTCAACTCTCCTGGTTGATATTGTCTTGTAAAGCTGTTGCCTACATTATTATCACTAGACATGTCACCTTACCATAGACCAAAAGGTAAGGTGTTATCAATTTCATAGAAGTCAAGGAGTGAAAAAGCATTTCTTAGACATCTATTATATACCAAGTGCTGTGCTAAGTACTAGGAAAAGAAAAAAAAGACACCCCAAAAAACAGACTCTGCTCTCAAGGAACTCACAGTATAATGAGGGATGTTTATACTATGCAAACAACTACTTAAACCAAGATGTAATACAGAATAAATTGGAGATAATCAAGGTGGGGAAAGCACTAGTATTAAAAAGGATCTGATTTTATCTGGAAGTTGAAGGAAGTCAAGATATTTAAGTGGCAGTGATGATTATCAAGAAAATTCTGGGCATGGAAGCAAGCCAGGGAAAATTCAGTTTGGAGTTGAGTGTCTTGTTTAAGGAACAGTAAGAAGACCAGTGTCACACTGGATCAGAGAGTACATGGGGTTTTAGGAGTTTTTTTAGTATTCTAAATCCAAACTGATTATTTAAATTGAATTTTTCATTTGTATTCATTTTAACAACAACCTTGGAGGTTTATTGGAAAGGGAAAGACAACAGACAATCCAAGATAGCTTCAATGAGTCACCTAATAGTTCTTAGTAAATTTAGACAATCTCTGCTCTCACTCTCCATTCCTGGCAATGTCATCAAAATTAAAGGGAAAAGATATATTGCCCAGAGTTTTTTTTGAGTCTGCTGCTGCTTTCATGGAAGAAAAGGGAGAAGTGCAAACAAATGAAAACTATTTGTCTACTTGCATTTTCCTACAACCTTTAGATTTTGCAATATTCCCCATAGTATTGTACTTGTCAAACCACCTCCTTTCAAATTGTACTTTCTAAAAACTTAAGAAGCTATTATGCTGATAAAATAAAATTGGAGCTAATTTTATTGGAGACAAACTTCTGAGAGCTTACTCAAATTCAGCTCTTTGCTATACCCTAGATACTGCTCAAGTGCAAAGATTTTTCTGTCGTAAAGATTTTCAACTCTATTTATTTTGCTTTCAGTATTTCATAATTAAATGCAAAAGCTTAAATATGAAATGATACCATGCTAGAATAGAAAAGACAAGAGTCCAAGAGTTAGACTGCCTATTTTTATACTCTTTGCCCTGATACAGTATGACCTTGGTCTAATTATTTAAACTCTTAGAGGCTATTTTCTTCATCTTTGACATGAGAGAGTCAAAGATTTTGTGTTTTGAGGAATAAAATATTTGTCTATTTAAATAAAGAACTTCTTAAAAGTTAGAGCAGTTAAAAATGGAATGGACTGACTGTAGAGATGGTGATTTCCTCATGACTGTTAGGTTGCCTGCTTAGGTAGGACAATTAACCCTGGTCTCCAGATTCTATGATTCTACCTACCTCACCAGGTGGTTATAAGGGGCAAATAAATTAAGTGAAAGTACTTTTAAAATTATATCGTAGTATAAGATGCCAGTGTTATTGAAAGAGTGGGACTTGGTGCCTCATTGTCGTGCAGAGGAGACTTCCATATCTTAATGGCCATTCCAGTAGAATACAAGTTATAGTAAGTGTAGAGAAGAGGCAGCCTGTATGTTTGACAATTCTAAGGTCAGCCTAGCTAAGTTTTAAAGAGGCTCAGCCCTAGATACATTGCATAATTTATTTTGGCCACACCAACTCATGAAACCATCTATTAATATTAAGGCATAGCCTTTGGGAACCCTAGGTTTTCCCCACATTATGATGAAACATGAGAAAAAAGTTTTGTGACTATAAGGAAGACCTTATATGAAACAAAATTCCAGCTCTCTAAGAACCCCAGTATTGAAGAGCTAATATCATAATTGCATGATGAAATCAAGTAGAAAACTTGTTCAGGAAAAGATACAGTATAGCAAATTGAGGCACAGTAAAATGAAGGTGAATTCATAACCTGGAATCAGAAAAGATAACATCTGCACTTAGAAGCAGAGCCATAACCAGATGTGATAACTCAAGCATTGTCCCAGAACACCAAATTTAGAAAGCATTATTAGTAATTTTACTTCTTCAATAGGTAGAAAAATTGATTATTCTGACAGGTACTTGACATTCTCTTTCTGCTTTAGTGGTACTTCAGTCAATTGCCCCCAAATCCCAAAGTTTTCTATTGGTCATTTCCCATGTCCTTCATATCCTTGGTATGATTTTCCCCATCATCTCTCCTAGGCTCTGGGTTACTGACATGCCCCCACTGTCTTTGCACTCTACTTCTTCTGCAGTCAATATACTGGAAGTGGAGGAGACCACCATTGTTGAGTCAATCTCCACATAAAATTATCTTCCTGTCACCCTTACCTCCCTTTAGATGGTGATGCCATTTCTATAAATGAGATAGACTTTATATTTCAAGATAGAATCTTGAGGAAAGCCAACTTCATGTCTCATGTATCTATACCCAACTTTTAAGGATTATCTATATTACACCAAAACTAGAGCTGAGACCAAGGATTTTTGAGATACCTTCAATTAGGATAGTGACGGGCAACCTTTTGAGCTTGGTGTGTCAAAATTTGCCCAAAAAACGAGCATAACTTAGGTGATTTCACTTCGAGAAAAAAAACCCATAATTTCATGACATTTATAGTTTAAATAACAAAAATGTATAATTATAATATATAACTGTATTTAATAAACCAAAATAGGTAAATTAATTAATATAGGTAGAATTGTCATCTATAGTGCACAGAGGGTCTACACTACACTACAGCAAATGTTTCATCCTTAGCATGCAGCCCCAGACTTCTCTATATGTGGTTGCGTGTCATGAAAAATGACTATATGTGTCAGTGCTGACACATGTGTCATAGGTTTGCCACCACTGAATTAGGATTTATAAGAGCTGCAGCAAGTTCAAATCCCCACGAGACTCATACCAAGACAAAGAGCAACATGATTAAACACAGATGCAAGTCAAAGGTGCAGATGGAAGTCATGTAAGTAATAGTAAATATGTGAAAGACAATCACTTCTGAGGCCTAATCTGCAGCATCTTAGGCAACTTCTCCATAACCAAGCCCAGAACCACCCTTTTTGCTCCTCCAATCTTCATCCTATGCTAAAAGTGACCATGAAGTGTTCTGGAGATTCCAACCCGGTCTATGGAGACTTGTATTCTAGAATCCACAGTTTCTTCTCCAATTTCCGGAAACTATTTTAACTTTCTTGAGGTATACATTTATACCTGCTCTAGGGGAGAATCTTGTGATTCTCTCTGATAATAATGTATGTTTTAATAATCAAGTTACTTTTTCTTCTTTTTTATTGTACATATTTTAAAAAAATTCATTTTTTTACATGTCAATACAATTTTAAATAATCTTTTTCTGACATTTTGCAAAATATGATCTCTCCCTCCTTTCCCCTGTCCCCAAAATGGTAGGTATTAAAGCCTATATATGTGTTATCATGTGCTACATATTTCCATGTTTATCATGTTGTGAAAGAAGACATATATCACTTACTCAAGATGAGTCACTTTTCTTTCTTTCTTTCTTCTTGTAAAAATGAGACCCTTAGATTGGATGACCTCTGAAGTTAGAAGGCTATTCCAAATCTAGAGCTATGATTTAATGACCTATAGCACTTATCCCATAAATCTATCTTATTTAAATTTAATAATAACTTAATAAACATAATAATAATAATAATAAATTAAATAATAAACTTATTTAAATAAATCTTAGGGGTGTGGAGAAGGAGACAGAGAAAGAGAGAGAGAGAGAGAGAGAGAGAGAGAGAGAGAGAGAGAGAGAAAGAGAGAGTTAGAGAGAGTTAGAGAGAGAGAGAGAGAGAGAGAGAGAGAGAGAGAGAGTTAGAGAGAGAGAGAGAGAGAGATGTATTTATAATACCAATGGGGTAGCTTGGTCATGCAGTAGACAGAGCAATCATCCCGAATTCAGCTGTACTTGAGTTCAATTATGGCTTTAGTCGCTTGCTTTGTGAGCCTGGGCAAGTCAACTCTTTGCCTTAGTTTCCTTTTATTTAAAATGAACTGGAGAAGAAAATGGCAAACTATTCTAGTTTTTTCAAGAAAACCTCAAAAGGGATAACAAAGTGTTAAATAGCACTGAAAAGACTCAACAACACAATATATAATGCATATATGTATATATATTTAAATGTATATATTTATATTTATATACGTATAAATAAATGTATATATATTTATACATATAATGTATCTTCACATTCTGTCCCAGGAAATCAGAGTAATTTAGCCCAGTGACAGATCAGTATTGTCAAAGTAAAACATTATGGTAAGTAGTTATAAAATGTTGGTAGTAGTAAGGACAGATTGGGCTCTTCTAGCTTCTAGTTTCCAAATAGTATGTCCAAGGGTGTCAAACTCAAATAGAAAATGGAACCACTAAAATCATACATAGGATTCCTGTGATTCTCGTTGACTTAGAAAAACACAAGTTGATATCTCCTTTATATAATACTTTTATTCATCTCATTAAATATTTCCAAATTGCATTTTCATTTGGTTGAAGCTATGCTTGCAAGTGTTGAGTGATGCAATGAGGTAGTTTGTTTAACGCCTCTAGTATAGTTTAAGTAGTTCAAAATCACTGGATACTAAATATAAGGCCAAAAGAGAATTTAGGATTTATATAGTTCAACTCCATTGTATTATAGTAACTGCGCCCACATAAGTTGTTATTTGCCCAAAGTCAGATAAGTCATAAGTGGCAGGACTAGACCTGAACGGAGCTCCTCTGACTCCTAAACCTTATAGGACCCTTACTACTGTACCAAACTGGCATTCAAATCGCCATATAACTGCTATACCAAACCTTGGCGACCAATCCCTTATTGGATTTCACTGGAAAACATTGACTTTCTGAGGTTTATATAAAATTTACGCATTTTACACTTGGACTTGAGCTCTGAGTAAATTGTGTATGGTATGGAGTACGACCAACAATCCCAGGTTTAATTTTAAAGGATTTATTTGTTGTCAGTTAATGCGTAATAATAAGGGCTTTATTGGAAGGTATTATAGGTTGTCAGTTCCTCTTGTTTGCTTTCTTAAATGAAATCACAAGAGAGATGGCTATCCTTAAATAAAAAAATAGAATTGCATAATACATTTACAAACATCTTTACTGATTCCTTTAGAGAGAGCAGTAGAGGTTCAGTCTTGCGGGTGTAGAATTTTCGTTTTCTGGTTTTCTTTCTCTCAAGAGGAACATGGTTAGAACTGAGCTAAATTTTTATTTAAAGGAATTCAAACTGGACATATTTTAAATTAATGCTAAAGAATCTGCTGCCAAATATGGCGCTTTTGAAATGCCTTTAAGCTCACACTACATAAATAAGGCTTTAAATCAAAACAGAAAGCATTGCAAAGTATTCTCTTCTTCAGGCTCTTGAAAACTACATTAATATCTTTTACTTGTAAATTAAACCAGATTCAGTTGTTATTTTTTTAACATCTCAAATTCAAATGGGTAATTTAAATGAAATTTTTCATTTGTATTCATTTTAATAAAAGCCTGCAAGGTGTATTGGACAGAGGAAAACAATAGCTAGTCTCTGGTAGCTTGAGTGAACAACTTAATTGTTATTAATAAATGTGGACAAGCTCTGTTCCCTCTCCCCAACTCTGGCAATTTCATCAAAGACTGTGATCCTGAAGGAGCCCCACATGAAGAGTTTTGCATGAAGAGCTTGAGGCTGTTTCTTAGTAGAGAGCTTGATATAATCTCTAGAGAATCTCCACATGGGATGTTGTAGAGAGAAAAAGGAGCCTGGGCAGAGTATTGCTCTATTTATTTCAAAGCCAAATGTCTTTTTTAAATTGATAGTGGCTCATGATGGGCAAGAAATGCTGAAGTAAACCATAGCAATGGGGCAGGAGACATTCCTTTGCCTTAAGAGACTTTGTACTTTCTCCAAGAGATAGTTTATTCACAAACACCCAAGAACACGCCAAACCAGTAACATTTTTCTGTACCTGACTGATGGTTTCTGTGCCTCTGTTCTTATCCTCTACATATGTGAGGTGATGTCTTGATAATGGATTATTGGTTTCAAGGGGAGTTACCATTCTTCTGAAAGTGAAGAAGGATGACTTCCCTTTTATTGTTCTTCCCATGTTCCCATGTTCATTTATTGTTCTTCCCATGTTCATTTTTGTTTGTTGACATGACCTGGCTTTTTCATTAGCTTCTCTTTTAAGGAATAGGGTGGCAGAGACGTTTGACTGGGTCTTTTATTCTTCCTTCTGTTGTTACAGACAATAATTTGAACCTGAGAGGAATAAATCATTACATTTTTGGCCCAATTTATTGCAATAGGTGAATGTGTATCACATTGCATCTATGAAAAACTTTTTTGGGCACTCATTTTTTATACTTTAAATGATTGTTCTATATGAACAACATTCATGATGATGAAATGTGGGAAAGGTCAGAGAACAGTAATTGCCAATGGGATTTCTACTTCTTGTGGGGCAGAGACCAGTTTTCCTTCCCTTTATTTCTTTTGTAGGATTTGACACAATTACCTATACTGAGCAGGCACTGTTTTTAAAAATATTTTGGTAAATGATAAAATCACTCAGGACTTGGAAGTATGTACCGTTTTGAAAACATGGAGTATAGTTGGGAAATACAAAGCTTTTTTTGTTTTTGTTTTTGTTTTTGGAAGGGAGGTGACTTTGCCATTTGCTACATCATGTGGCTTTTATTTGCCCGAGTTTCCTCTTTTGTAAAATGGAAATAACATTTATACTACCTGGATTTTTAAAAAAATTTTGAGGAAAGTGTTTTGTTAACTTTGAATCACTATGCATATTTTTGTAGGGCTTGGGGAGGAGTTTCTTTTTTGTCTTTCTGTTATTTTTGTAAATTGGATATATCTTACCATTGCTATTGGGTTCTCAGAAAGGAAACTTTAATTACCAACATAGGTCAGCACATGCTCTGTAATATATATTCTTAGGGAAGCAGAAAATCATAATATATAGAAGGCACTTTTGGAGTTGAGGTTTAAATCCTTCCTCTGAAAAATATTAGTCATTTAATATGGAAAAGTAATTTTCTCAGTGACTTAGTAATTTAGTGAAAAGTAACTCATCTAAATTGATATAGGGAGGGCCCTCTTTGAGATTTCACCACAAGAATGAACTAACAAGTCTGGAAACCATTTTTTCTCCAAAAATATGTATGTGTACATATACATAGAGGTTTAATATGTTTACACATGGTATGTTTATATATATTTGTAAGTAGAATCATTTATATACATGCATGTATAATTATTTAGTTATTGCTTTGGGAAATAGAGGATGAGGGAAAATAATTAATCAAAGAAGGTTTGAGGAAGTAAAAATCCTTCCTTAAAAATTAGATTTATTAGAGTAGAATAGGGGACCTAATGGGGCTATAGATTTTCCTTCACTGATAGACTTAGCGCTGGTTAGGTAGCTACCTGTTGGTGACATTTAAGAGGGAATCCTATTTAAGTTTTGAACTAGATGACATCTGGAGTCCCTTCCAACACAGATCTGTGATATGATGTGTGCCAAGACATTTGTTGGGGGCACGCCTAAAACTAACATCTTGTTAGTTCAATTTCAATTTTGCAACAAAATGAAGAACTCACAAGTCATTGAATAGTTAATTATAGGTGATTTGCTGTTTCCTTATATAGAAAGAGAGTACAAAAAATATAGTAGGACTTAGTTTCCATCTCTGGTAGGACATGACCTCCTTTGTCTCTTTATAGGAACATGTCTAATCAGCTGGGCAAAGCATGGTGATTTGCATAGTTATAGGCTCCCATAAAGTCTGAGAGGTTCAGATTCTCTTGAAGTATTAATTTTTTCATTTTTATCCCCAACTTGATTGGTAGTTCCTTGAGGATGAGGTCTATATTAAGTTGTTTTTTTTTTGTTATTCTACTACACTTATTCCAACATCTCAGTATATACTTGTTGTATTAAATAAAATTTTAGCTTAATAACTTTTCTTTACCATGATATTCCTGATGTCAATGAGAGTATTGTTTGTTTGCTTGCTTAGTGAGCATGGATGTGTGAGAAAATTGGGTCCCTATAAATTTGGAGGCTTTCCCCCGAAACATAAAAGATTGTTTATGTGGCACAATAAGAGTTAAGTTACTTGTGTTCTTGCTCCTCATTCCTTATCAGGAAAATCAGAAAATATCCTCATTGCAGTAGCCCAGATGACCATATTACCCTACTCTATGGATAACAGGGAAGTTTCTATTTGTGTCATAATAGCTCTTTCTATAAAACTATATGTTATTATAAAATTTTTTTTCAATTTCAATTGGAATGTGAATGTCGTTCATTGCAGATCTGAAGTTACTGTACTGTTTGCCATCTGTGTATTTAGGGAATCCACACACCTGGATTGTTCATTTCTCCTCCTACAATTCTGAGGAGCATTAAAGTTTGATTAAGTGCTATACTTTTCTGAACTACTTTCTCCCCTTTTACACCACAGTCACTCAATTTCTCCTTTGTTTTGGTGAGATTGCCTATATATATTTTAAAGCTTTTCCATATTTCTTGAGGCAAATTCTACTTTAATATCTCAGGACATAGGATCAAATTTCTTTTTTCTCTGAACTTTTTGAAATATGATTTTCTAAAGTTTACCCATGAGAATATACCTAGAATTCTCTTACTTTTCAATTGTGAGCCTTAAGATGACTAGATCTAGTGCCATCTACTTTAATCAGTTCTTCCTTTCATAATCTAAATTTAGCAATACATTTAAAAATATGAAACTTTATAAAGACAACTCAATAATTAATCAGATATCCTGCTTTTAGTAGAATGACCCTTTCAGAAGATGAATAGATAGTTGAAATATCACATTACTTTAAAATTCTGTCTTTGAATCAAATTTATGATGTGTATTAGGAAATCATCATTTATATCACACAAGTAGCTATTTTGTTTTTATCATAATCCCCCAAAATATATTGTTTTCTTTTTTTGGTAAAACAAAATGGTATTTCCTTTTTTTTTTTTTTTTTGCTCTATTCTCTAATCCCTCTACCAATGTTAACTTTCTAGTTGGTAGATATAGCTATTTGTACTGTTATATTTAAGAAAAATTCAAAAAAGAACAAAAATTTTTTTTTCTACTGTTTTGCCTCACTTTAAAAAGAACTGAATGGCACATTTTAGGAGATAGTTATAATATCCTTTTATCCTTGAATAATTATTATAGCATGTGCTTGCTGAGTTTGTTGAACGTTTGATTTTTGTATTTTCCTTAAACTTCTTAATGTGAATTACATTTTGAAAGAAAGCTTTTTTAATGCTGCTTCTGACTGCTTACATATGTTTTATCATCATCATATCACTATTTCAGGTGTCGCTCTGTATTCGTTTATCGCAGGGTTGATTCTAGATGTTATTAATACAATTGGCCTCCTTTGCACTCTGACTTCTATTAAGTAGCAGGTTTTAATATAGTGTTCATTTAACATAAAACCTTATGGTGCTTACACATTCTTTTGTTTCATTATGGTTAAGTACATACAGATAGACATATGCTTCCTTCCAGATGCATAATAAAGGCATTAGAAAAATAATATAAAAGAAAATTGTGAATACCTATTTTAGAAGCCAACTAAAACTTGAGTTGAAACTGTATTTAATTGATTATTGGATAAAGGCATGTTTTAATGGTCCCTATAAGCATTCAGAGTTGCAATAACAGCCTAAACATTCATCAGTAGAAAATGAGATATTCTCTGACTCGATATCTGCATAATTAAACAATATAGCTCACTTTTGCCCAATATCTCTTTAAACACAAATGGCTCAAGTTCACATTCAAAGAAGTCAAAGAAATATGTTGTCCCTGTATAGGAATTGAAAAGAGTGTAAAAAACATCTTCTTTATGATGCAGGCATTTTCACTTATAAATCTGATTACCCTGAACCCCCTTCCAATGACTAAAGACCAGGTATGTAACATTTTGACCTCTCCTTCAAGGTTCTCCAGTACACTTAAATGGGTTTGGAGTGGTTAAGCTCTCTGCCACTGGCTTCAGTTTTCAAAGATGATATTTCTCTGAAAGTATGGAATTCTCTAGACACCAGTTCCATTTTACTGCTAAGAGTTAGATTAACTCTGTCAAAGGAATATTTATTTAAAAAATATAATAATAATTATACAAACTTACTCCAAAACATGTAGAGCACAAACTCTCTTCCTCCTTGTACCACTTTAGTCTCTGGGGATGGAAAGGAAATGAGATTTATAGCTTATCTCAGGTCCTATAAAGTAGAGTCCCAAGCTCCAAGTCTAATATCTGGCTTGGGTTTGACTTCCAGGCATCTTAGTTTCTCTGGGCTTCCACGGTGAGCTGGCTGGTTGCAACACCCCACCCACAATCCTGACTCCAAAGTCCCCATGTTCTAACCCCTCAGTCTGGCAGGAAAAACTGGGAACCTAACACTGAGAACAAAATAACACAGGACAAACCCAAATGCCATTAGGACAATTTCTTAGAGTGGGAATAAAAGGAGAAAAGAAAGGACATATTTCCTTTCTCCCCAGTTCCACTGGTTGCACCAATGCTTTGAATGAATTATGATCTTCACCTTCTGGACACAACAGGAAAAGAGAGTATGTTGGAAAGACAGCATTAGCCAGAAAAAAAAATCTGCTAGCCTATCGAGTTTTAAATATTCAGCCTGTCCTTCTATGCAGTCAATCAAAGATGGTGAGGGGTACTATAACCTGTGTGTTAGGGCACATAGGGAGCCTCTATGCTAGACATTTGGGGAATGCCAATACAAACTCCACTACATAAATAATATATGGAAGCTCTCTGTTTCTGACCTCTTTTCTCACTGTTATGAACAAAAACTTCCCCATTCCTTCTTATTTTTGTGTTTATCATTTATATGCTCCAAAATCTTACACAGAGAAACCACCCAATGTACTACTAACTTTTCTCTGTATCTCTTTCTATCCCAAGGGTCTGAATGCTATTTATCTGTTCACTCTTATTCTCACTACATAATTAATCCTTGTCTTTTTCCATTCTAAGCACATGTGCTTTATTGTGTGTTTTATTACATTTCTTGTTCATAGCTCTTTGGGGCAGCTATACTGAAATAAACTTGAAAATTTTTAGTATACTTTGTAGTATTGATAGTTTAACTATTCTGAAACTATGCTGCTCTCAGAATTTCTTTCTAATACTATTCCTAGAACAATATTGGCCTTCAAGGGACAGGTTTTTATAGAAGCAAATACCTTAGAATTATTTAAAGTACTATTAAAACATTCAATAATAATCCATCCATATTTTATTTTCTCAAATCTATGTCCATATTATTTTAATCAGAGTCTGTCCAAAATACATTTTAGCATTACTAAGTGGATCCTCCATCTAGATATTAGATATTTTAATGTGGGAAATTACATTTTGTAAGAGAGGGAAAGTTAAAAGTTTAGGTGAGAGATCATATACTATGTAATATTTAAAATGGGTTTGACAAATATAAGAATTAAAAAATATTGTTGTGGTCATAGTTTATAATAATTAACTCAAGTCAAAAGGCTGTTAGTAGCTTCAGTAGCTTTATTACAGCAAGGTAGAGATTATGAAAGAGGGAAAAGTAGGAAGGAAGTAGAAGATATTGCCTAGCTAAATTCCCTAATTCTGGATCTGAAGAAACCCACCTCAATTCTGACAAAGGCTCCCTTAGGTATCAACCTCCAACCAGGAGTCATCATAGTCTCTTCAACAAGAGTCTTAAAGGCCCAGAATCAATCTCCAGAGCAGAAGTTCTCCCTCAGCAAGAGCCACTAAGGCAGCAGAATGAATCAGAATGCCCTCAGCTGGCTTTTATAAGGAGTTTTCTCCATGTTGCTTCCTGTCTCTCTGGTTTCTAGTTCCTTTCACTGTGGGCTGGTCTATCACATCTCAGGAACCAATCATAGTTTCCCAATTTGCCTAGTACTGCCCAGGGTATGAGGGCAGTGTTTGTGGTCTTTTAGGACTAATTGTTAATGACTAAGTAAATGTGAAAGGTGGGGAAATCCAAGTTCTTGATTAAGTTAAAATAGACAAAAAGTTTAAATTCTCTTTCACAACTAAATGACCAAAAAAGAAAGAATTAATGGACAATTACCTTCTCTAGGGCACTGAGCTCTTTGTTGATGGGTTAACAATAATTGAAAGACCTGTTATCTTCTTGGAACATGTCTAAAAGAGAACCTCCCAAGACTTTTCAGAAGAAATGATAACTAACCACTTTTAGTGATTCATATGGTCATGAATTATACTATTATAAGAAACAAAAATATTATTAATGATTAAGATTTCTTGTCAAGAAACTGAAAAACACAGGGGAACTGGTGGTATATTCCTTCCTTTTGGCCATTGAAGCCAAGCAGATAGAAAACAAATATTAATTTTGAAATTTAGCAGTTGCCTGAAAAAATGGAGTCTGCGAATGGATTTCTGGATCACAACTTCATAATAAGTTTTAGAAATACTTGACCTGACAAGGAGTATGTCTAACAAAACCTAATAACAACATGCTTTCCAGGAGATTTGGGAATATGAGAGTTTTAAAACTAAGAGGAGTGAGTAAGGGATAAAGCTGTTTGCAAATATTTCCACAGTCAAATCATATGGAATTCAGCTACAAGGAAAGAAAGATAATAATACTCACAATAAAATTCACAAGTGATAAAACGCAAGAGAATAACCAAGAATGTAATCCAAAGATTGCAAGTGTCTATATGCAAATGTCAAAAGTTTAGACAACAAAAAAAGGGAAACTAGAAATTTTCATGTGAGGCAAATGTAACTTACATTGTGATCACTGAGCCTTGATTGGCTAAAGTATATGATTGAACATTGTTCCAAATGGGTTTACCACATTTAAAAGAAACAAGATTGGTAACAGATGAGATAGCATTGTACATAAAGAATGTATGATCATGTAAGGGAAAAAAACAGAAATTATAATGGGAAGGTAGGAAAGAGATTATTTTGATGAAAGCCGTAGGTATTTTGATGAACACATAGCTGGTATGTTCATCAAATTTCCTCCCACAAAGATGGGAGGAAAAATTTGCCCACTAGATATTAGAACCAGAATGTATAGATTTTAGAGAGATTAGAGTTCTTGGCTATATCTAATAAGATAAGGTTCTGTAGAGATAAATATATATTTTTTATTTGGGTCCATAAATATCATTCACATTTATAAAATGGGGAAGGTATGTATGGAAAATTGATGTTCTGAAAAACAAGTGTAAATTGTAATAGATTGCAAGCTCAATACGAGTCAGTATTGTGTTTTGGCTAACAAAAAAGCTAATGTATTCTTGGGCTGCATTGAGTGATGTAGGTTTCAGGAATATGCAAATGATAATCTCACTGAATTCTGCCCTCATCAGAACTTGCATAGAGGATCATGTTCAATTTTCAATTTCAGAGTTTAAAATGATTTTTGAGAAACCAAAGTGTATCCAGAAGAGAGCAACCAAGAAGGTGAAGGGCCTGAAGTCCTTGACAAATGAGGATCAGTGAAGGATCAGCCTCAGAACTCTTGTAACTATATGCAATGTATTCCCATCCTTATTCTTTATTGTAATTTGACGTCTGCTCTCATCCATCAGTGATCTTACTTCATGTACAGAGTTGACATTACTGAAACAGACTGTTTTTCAAGGGTTTTGTCAGTTTCATTCCCTTCCAAGTTGATAAATTCTTTCTTTATTCAGTGTCTAAAGATTTTCATTTTAAAGAGAGCATGATGTACAATTGTGAAGGTTTTAGGGCTTCAGCAAGTTGTAGTTCTCTAATCCTTAATCCAAATCGATATTTCCAATGTGGTTTTCTCCATTCTCACTTGTTCTACCTCTTTTCATCACCTGTTCCCCACCCAAAGAGATCCAGTCAACCATTCTTCCATTTTGCAGTACTTTATGATAAGAATGTCAATATAGATGAGATTTGGTTATTTCAATTATGTCAATCTGTTATTCAGCAAATTAAGACTCATTAAGCAACAAAAATTAAATTAATGATGGTAGGCAGTCTTTAAAAAAAATCCCATCTGTTTCAGAATGCATACTAAGTGTTGGTTCCAATTCAGAAGAGATGACATGCCTAGGGTCACACAGCTAGGAAGTATTTTCAGATTTGAACCCAGGATCTTTAGTCTCCAGATCTGGCTCTCTATCTATGGAGCTGGCTGCCCAAATTTTAAATAGTCTTAATATATTGGGAGGTATGTTTTCTAATTTTTTCTTCCTCAAGAGAGCTAAAAAATACATTACCTAACAGAAAACATATTGTTAAAAAACACAAAAAAACAACCACCACTAACATGGGGCAGCTGGATGGCTCTATGGATTGAAAGCCAGGACTGGAGATGGGAGGTCCTGGGTTCAAATCTGACCCCAGACACTTCCTATCCGTGTGACCCTAGGCAAGTCACTTGACCCCCATTGCCTAATCCTTACCACTCTTCTGCCTTGGAACCAATACCTAATATTGATTCTAAAACAAAAAGTAACGGTTAAAAAAAAACAATCATCATCTATTAGTAAACATTTCATTATTGACCATTTTCAATTAACCTTGATCATCTTTAGACAGGAAAAAGAAGTCTTTATCTAGAGCTATAAAGGATTTTTTTCAGGTTGATAGAATTTGCTAAAGTTTGCATTCATTAAGAACCCAAAGTTGCCTCTAAATTAAATTAATTATAATAGAACTGCATTTGTATTCAGTTTTCTATTTAATGAATATTTGTATAACTTTGTCCTATACCTCATTGAAATGCTATGAGATCGGTGCTAAGAGAATTACTACTTATTTTCACTAGCGAATTTGTTCCATTTTTTTGAGACAGCAATTTATTTGAATTGGTGTCCTAACTGAAATTTAAAACTATTAAGCAATACATGAGTCTCCAAATTTTCTCATACTGTACAAAATTACTCTTTGTTAACATCCTATTTTACATATTTTGAGTACACTAGGAAATTTTAAGATATATATTTATAGACTTAGATTTAAACAAAATATGTGTCCTTAAAGATATATATATATATGCATATATATATATATATAATCAATGGATTGTTATTGTTGTTATTAATGATACACATTAAGGAAGTATGTAGGTGATGCAATAGATAAAGTAACTGGCCTGGAGCCAGGAAGACTCCTCTTCCTGATTACAAATGGAGATATTGAATAAATTTCTAGTAGTCTCCTGATTAAAAACAAAAAACAAAAAAAAATGCGGTGCCAGATGCTTCCTAGCAGTGTGACCTTAGGTCAGTCATTTTACCCTGTTTGCTTTAGTTTCCTCTTCTATAATAATGTTCTGTAATAATATAATAAAGAAGGAAACGACAAACCACTCTAGTATCTTTGCCAAGAAAACTCCAAATGGAATCATGAAGGTATGAACATGTCTGAAAAATTACTGAAAAAAGGAAGGAGAAATAAATTACATTTTGGGAACTATTAGAAAGGCAATATTTCTTGATATTTTTCATATACCCAAATGATTTTTATGTCAACAGAAGATGACTAATCTACTTGGATAATACCACTCTGGTAATAAGGCATGTAATCACACTAATCTGTAAATTAATAATAATAAACACAAGACAAAACATAAATGATGATAAAAGCCACAATAATAAATAAACCTGCCTCCAATTTTTCCTTCTTGTCTACTATCTGGTACACCACTACCTATATGTCAACATTCTTCAGAAAATTCTTCTAAGGTTTTCCCCATTGGCTTCAAAATAAATTCTAAATTTATCAGCACAGAATTAAAGTCCTTTCTCAATCTCATTTCCTTACAATATTAGTTTTCATTGTTCTCCCATGTGTACCTTTTACCCTAGTCAAATTGATTTCTTTATGCCCTGATCCCATATGTACATCCCTGCCTTTGAGCCTCTGGGTATGCTCTTCTCCTTGGAATATCTTCCTCACTTATTTTTTTCTGATTTAAGTTCTACTCATCCTGTACTTCCCAACTTTATTTCTATCTCTTCTTAGCAGCCTTCTTTGACCATTCCAAATCATATGGACTCCTCTTCTTTCTGTTTGGCTCTACTCCCTATCATCTTGCCTATCAACTCATTTGAAGCTTACACAGCACCTTCAATTATTATCCCTTTTGATTATCATATGAATGTATCCTCTGCTCACTTTGATTATAAATATCTTGAGGACCAGGATTATTATTGATTTTTCTTTAAAAAAAACAACCTTCCATCTCAGAATAAATGGTATGTATTGGTTTCAAGGCAGAAGGATGCTAAGGTACAGGTAATGGGGGTTTAGTGATTTGGCCAGGGCTAGGTAGGTATTGTCTGAGGTCACATTTGAACCCAGGACCTCCCATCTCTAGACCTGGCTCTCTATCCACTGAGCCACCTAACTGTCCCCTTTATCTATGAATTTTCCAATATACCTTTGAATGAAAAGAATAATGGGGAAGAAGAGCAATCTTTTATGTTTTACTTATTTCTATACTTAAATATAAATATGATTCCCATCTGGGTTGTTGCCTGAATTTTTCAGTTTTTATGAATATGCTCTGGATGTTAAAGATATATGCTAAATGACTATGTATACATGAATGTGTCTATGTGTGGGTGGGAGAGGGGGTTGGTGAGGAGGTGTATAAATTGTGTGATTGTTGGGTATGACAAAGTAAGAAGTTGCATGTGAGAGAGAAATAGAAGCCCTGCTGGAAATGTATTTCCTCATTTAAGAATACAGAAAGCAATTTCCTGATATGGGATTTGAACATTAGGGTTATCTCTAGGTTCCTGTGTAAATGTTAGAGTCCATACCCCCATACAATTGGTGAAGACCTTATCCAAAAGATAATATCTACAGCAAGGACTTCCTAGATAAATGTGTGCTAAGTTCTATAGATTACTTTATGAAGTTCGTAGGTGGTTTTTTTAAGGTGACTCTGCTCATTTAGTATCATATCCCCAGTATTCCAATAGCAAATATTTAAAGGGAATTTGAGAAATGTGAAAATATGCATTAATGTAGGAAAACTTTGTAAAACATTGAAAGGAGCTCCCTCTTAAGGCTTTCAAGTCATTTGTCAAATTAGACATTTGCTAGTGTGTCTGAATACTTATTTCCCCTAAATTGAATGACTTTAACAACATTTTTTTGGTAAAAATACCCTAAGCAAAAAAGGCCTCTTAAAACAAAATAAGGGGGATTTGTCTTCAAATATTATGTCCTGAGTCATTATTTACTTCAAAATTCTAATAAAATTTGTGGTATCTACTATTTTGTTTTGCTACCTTAACATATATGTGTAAATATATATATATATATACTCACATACAATATATGTAAAATCTATCTACCTGTCTTTCTATCTACATATACCTAGCAAAAGCACACATTTTCACATAACAGGCAGATATCATTCCAAATGTATCTTCTTAAAATTAACAAGTTTTTCATGAAAAAAATGAAGGCAGTGGAATATGGCTTAATTTAGGCTTCAAAACTATAGCAATCCATAGAAAATAAATATTTCTGACTTCTATCTAGGTTTTTTGACAAGAAAAATAATAGTTAAACGTCTATAGACAATTAACTCATTTACGTCCTGCCAAATTTGGTCTCTGTTGAAGAGTATAATCTTGTTCAAGCAGATACATATGTGTGCCTGCACACATTTTCATATACAAGTATGAGACTCATTACTTTCCTCTAGCAAGTTATATAAGTTCCTTTCATCATAAGGAATTTTCCTAGAAGATGTTAGTTTTTTTCTCTTAAGTCCACTCCTTACAACTTAATATTTCTTCATTTGAAATTTCTCATGTCAAAAAGTTTGTTCTTAAGGGTCTAGGAAGACAGTTAAATATGAATGATAAAGATAATGATAAATAAACTTCAAATGGGTCTGTTTTTTATTTATCATCAATGAAAATGTATTCTTTTAAAATTACAACATTAATGAAATAGAGGTTAAATGTATATGTTTTTTTAAATCATGATATAGATGCATTACTTATATGTCCTTCATTCATTCATTTATTTGTTTGTTTAGAATATTTTTCCATGGTTACATGATTCATGTTTTTTTCCTCCCCTTCTCCCTCCCAATTCCCAGAACTGAGGAGCAATTCCACTGGGATTTACATGTATCATTGTTCAAAACCTATTTCCATATTATTAATATTTGCATTAGAATGATCATTTAAAATCAACATCCCTAATCAAATACTTCCATATTTAATGAAACAAAAATATAGCAGCAATGATGGCCTCTTCACCTGGGACTCAGTCAAGATTTTTCTTCTAATATGAATGCTTTCAAGAATCAAGGACAGAGTTTGAGTTTTAGATTTTTCCATTATATTCTGGATTTCTTTTACAAGTCATACCTAGATAGTAACATCATATTTTATAAGCAAAATGATTAAACCCTTTTGAAATCTACAGATGACTTTGAGCACTGAAAATCATAACCCAGATCACTTCTTGCATAGCCCTGTGTAGGTATGATTTTGCATCCGAGAAAAAGTTGACAGAAAATATTTGGATTGTTATGCATCTAGGGTTCAAGTAGAATACAGAATTGGAGGGTCATTAAATGACTTATTTGTCCTCATATACCTCTTCCCTTACTAATTTTATGGTTCCAACAACTTGTATCATTATGGAAACTGTCTTTTACTTTGGAAAGCTACTACCTACCAGTAAGCAAGAAACAGCACAATTATCACTGAAATCTAGGAAAGGACCCTAATGGAAGAAAGGTAGAAGAAATAAGTTTCGATGGAAAGAGCTAGAAGAAAAATATCCAACTCACATGGGGCTATTAAAAAAAACAAAGTTCAAGTTTACATGAAGTGTGCTTAGTCAAATCTTAGAAATAGGGAAGTCAAGATGGGAAATCTGTAAATAGGAAGGAAATACTTATTAGACAGCAGAAGATACTCCCAGCAGTGGCAGAGAGAAAAAGGAAAAATCATACTCAAAACAACCTTTGTTTACTTCAATATTTTATACACTGTTATATGTGGAAAGGATCTTGTAGTTCCTTTGGTGTATTCCCAATTACATAGAGGAGGCCATTGAGACTTGGTGAGGTGAACACATCTTCCCAAGGTCACACAACATCATCGCTCACATGCCTTGTGACTCTTAGTCCCTTGCTCTGTGCTAGCTTTTCTACCCATTGGTTGAATGCTGGCTAGATGGTTTCCTATTATTCTTCTGTAATCCTTAGTAAGGAAGACTTACCAAAAACAAAACAACATAAAGCAAACATAATTCTACATCCTGAAAAATGCATTTATTTTCCAGTGCCATTGTTCTTGAAGCTTATATGAATTATATGAGCGTCTGGTCTGTGTATAAATACAACAGAGATATCTGGTCTAGTCTGAGATTTTTAGTTCCAGATTTGGTTGCTGGGCAAAAAAGCAAAATAGCCTCAGATCTCCTCTGTTTTGACACTGGATCTGATTCCTCCCTGAGCAACTAATTTTTCGCATCTTGTGTTGGATTCTAATAGGCCCCACTGGGACAAGTAACCCATGAGAATGATTCCAGAGGCTTGTCACATGAAGTGTTTCAGACTATCTATGGAAGACAAATCCCATTATTATGTTGTGGAAGAAGAAAATAATTAGAAAATATGTAATTTAAAGTAATATTTAGTGTCACCTAAAATGGAAAGATTCAGAGATTTGGGACAGTTTTTAATTTTTTTATAAACTTTGGATTAGGAAGTGGTACATTTCACAATACATTCACTTCTCAAAAAGGAGATTTTAAAAGATTTGTCCAAAAGTTGAGGATTCTGTTTTTGTCTGTTTTAAAAGTCAGCCAAGGAATCATGGAATCATTGTTCTTTAATTTCTTCCAGTCAATAGTAAATATTAAGTGCCTACTATATGCCAAGTATTGTATTAAGTATAATTGTTCTCTATCTTGTCCTAGACTAAGCATCTCTTAAAATTACTTATTAATAGAATAATCATTATAAAACCCTCAAAATAAGTCTCAAGAGGGCAGGGAAAGGCCTTTATTTCTGTGTCTACTTTAGTGTAATACACTGAATGCTAGGTAATTCATTCATTTTCTTTTGATTAAAGTTGTCATCTGTGTTGAAAATTAATGCAAATGTATATGTTATTGAGCTATCTAATACATGTATAAAATGCTAGCATTTTTTTCAAATTAAATTTACTTATTCATAGAGGTAAGGAAAATGTGGTAGGGGGACACAATTACTTCTTTGTAATGCACCTCTAGCCTAGGTATGACTAACATCAAACTTTAAAGGTGAAAGGGAATGTATTTCCTTGGTGAAGATTTTTTAATCATTATGATTTCATTTCAGCATCGGTTTATTCTATCTAGTAGTAGACCTCTGTAATTTATTCATGACCTTTATGTGCTTTTAAGAAATGCAGATTGGGATTTATAGCTGTCTACCTTATTAGAAGTGTCAAGGTATGCCTTCAAAAGCTTCAAGGGAGTTTATTAACAAGATCGACTTCTCACATTAGAATAAAACAGCTAAGGATGCCATGTTACAGGTCCAGGAGTGCAAGTGGGTGATTGACTGCATTACTTGTGAGTAGATGGCTTGACAGAAGGAAAACAAGAGACCAAAGAAGTGAATGACATTTGTACTTAATATTCCTCCATTAGATTGTGAGCTCCTTGAGGACAGGGATGCCTGTCCTTTGCCACTTTCCATATCCGTAGCACTTAGTCCAGTGCATAACATATAGTAGATGTTTCACAAGTAGTTTGATTAATTGAATCCAATATTTTTTTTATTTAAGGTGAAATTAGAGTTTGAGAAGAAGTTATAGTTTTTCACGAATGATTTATTTAAAATAGATTTTCCTTCTTATTTTTCTTTAGCTAACTTTGATGAAGAAGGGTGAGTGGGTAGAGAGCTGAAGTTGGAATCAGGAAGACCTGTATTCAGGTCCTCTGTAACCATGGCTACCATCAGTTAACCTCCCAATGGTCCATGAAGCTCTCTTATACATTAAGTTAGAGACTAGATCTTATCTGCCTCCATTGCAATAGGCATTTCTCACAACGATTAAATCAAAGAACAAAAACAAAAATATTTTCAGTAAATTATGATAGTTTGTTTAATTCTTGATTACTATTGTTACTATTATTTATTATCTATTACCAATAAAATTGTAATTGTAATTATAATACTAATTTTGTGCTAAAAGCAGCAATAAATCAAGATCACTTATTTAAAACACTAGTGATATGATTTATTTAAAAGAATGGAATAGAAATTTTAGAAGTAATTAGATTAAAAATATTTTCTGTCTTTAATCAGTTAATCAGCTTTTGAAGTTGTTCCTGGAATGTTTTATAGAATTTTTTTCCTCGTGTGGTAGAAGTAATCTCTTTCTGCTTAAAATGATACCTCATTATTTTCATATAATAAGAATGCTCTATATGGGAATCGAACTGCAGTTATGAAAAGTATATTCCTACTAATTGGCACTGTGTACAGTCTCTCTCGCTTTAAAAAAATCTTTTTTAGAGCTCTTCGCAAGCAATATTTCCTTAAAAGTTATCCCTTTCTGATCTATATGGTAATATGAGTGATAATATATAAATGTGGAATCTTTTGGTGTTTTTGAAGAATTCAGCAGCAGCAGGAATACTGTAATGGGTCTTGGGAAACTTTTGCATTATAACGAGTTTCTTAATGGGTCTCCTTCAACTCTTTTGTATTGCTATAAAATTTCAGAACAAAGCAGATAATCTCATTTTCAGATTCATGTATCTCATTAAAAGAAGTGACTTTTTTCAAGATTGAAATTTTACACTGTCACCTTGGCTATTGGAGATGTTAAAAATACTTATTTGATTGTCACTTAAAGCAGAAGAAAAGGATATTAAAATAGACAGCTGCCACCCCATGTGCGGATGGGTAATGACTTTATTTGTGTTTTGACCTGATGTATATCCTGTCAAATCAATGACATAGGGAATAGGAAGAAATCAAGCAGTTAAGAGATGGTCAGATGCTTTCAGAATGTCTAAGCATTTGGATCTATTGTCTTTCAAAGCTCACACCTTCTGAAGAAGGCACTATTTCATTATAAATTAAATATCAGTCCTAGCTTGCATACAGATATCACGAGGGAAATTTACATTTATTTTCTACTGAGGGCAGAAAGTGGAGCAATTTCATTTCAGTGATGATTTAGGTAAATGCTTCGGAATTGACTGTTAGAACTAAAAATAATTTTTAATAGATCATAGAGTTCAACATTTTTGCTTTAGATATAAGGATTAGAAGATTCAGAGTAACTGTGACTTTCCCATAATTATACAATTAAGGAGTGGTGGAATTTATGCCAGATCTTTACTTTCCCAGTTCTTTCTCTGCTACATGTAGCAACCATATGTTTCCTATTTTAACATGGTACTAATTTCAAGGAAAGAAGGAAAGTCTTAATGCATATTGCCAAAGAAATATCCTTTGTCAAGACATGTGCCCTGA
Source organism: Gracilinanus agilis (assembly GCF_016433145.1). Classification (NCBI taxonomy): domain Eukaryota; kingdom Metazoa; phylum Chordata; class Mammalia; order Didelphimorphia; family Didelphidae; genus Gracilinanus; species Gracilinanus agilis. The sequence continues at coordinate 378,678,490 of NC_058133.1, forward strand.
TATTTGGAAAACATGATTAGATTACTGTATTTATGCCACACAAAATTAAAGTTTTTCATGGCATCATTTTACTTGGTGAATAGATGTTTAATATATCTGGGAGCTATTGATGCAAATAATTTTGGTACAAGAAACTTTAATAAAAGTTAATTTAGTAAGCATTACTCAAGTATTTATTTTGTGCCAGACACAGTGCTCAGTGCTCAGGCTACAAAGACAGAAAGAGAATAGTCCATCACTCTAGAAACTTATATTGGAAGGAAAAAAAAACCATGAACCTTGAAAACTAAATATAAAATGCTTGCAAAGTAATTATTAATAGGAGCAAACTATTATAAAAATAGGCATTTCAGGGTGGGGAAAAGCCTTGCAAGAAGAAAGAGATGAAAAATAGAGCGTGATGTGTAAGAAACAAGAAGAAACAAAAATACAGGGTGATGTGTAAGAAGGTCAGTTTAGCAAGATCTGATTGAGGAAGATGTATAATGTATAAGAAGCCCAGAAAGCTTCTCAATTATAAACTTCTCAGTATTGGATTTTAATGGAAATAAGGAGTCAATGGAATTTACTGATGACGTGATTAGGCCTTTAGTTTAGAATTGTCATTTTGAGATCTGGTGCAGGATGGATTTGAGGGAGGAGAGTGAGGGCAAGAAGATATATTAAAAAGTTGTTATAATAGTACAGGTTATATGTGACATGTACTTGAGTGGGCCTGGAGAGATTGAATGGAAGTAAAGAAATAGATGCATGAGATATGATAAGAGAAATGAAAAAGACTTAGCAACTGATAAAGGAATATTAGGGCTTCAGGCTGGTATTCTAGTAGGATGCTGGTACATGATTATATTTTTTTATCACTGTCAAGAAGTGGTCTACTGCAAAAAATCAACTCTAAAAAACATTTATTTTCTTCTTATATTTTCATCAAGGATATTATTGATGCACCTACAAACTAATCTCAAAATCATTTTGAAGAGATGAAAAAAGTACACATATGAGTCACTCATTGCTTTGCTGATTTCTTCTGTTACTTTTAAACATAAACATCATTTTTTGAACTTTTTAGTCTCTTGAATTTCTTCCTCTTGGGAAAACATTGAGGATAAATACCTTGAGGCATTTAAAATGGTATCACCTTCAGCAGGAATTTCAAAAGAACTGACAAATTGATCCATATTGTGTACAAAATGGGCAATGAAAAAACATCATTCTATTATCTTCTCTGAAGTGAGAAGATTATAATAGGAACTGCAGATCTGTTGAATTTAACATTGGTAAACTGTCTTCTTTTCATTCTTATCTCTCAATGGTCTTGGTGTTCAAGTTCCTAGTAAGACATATAGACAACCAGGCTTTGTGCAGGATTTTTTTTGCTCAACTATTTTTTGACATTTAACAAATATTTATATTTTATATTTTAGAATGTTTTTCATAATTCCCCTTCATCCTCTACTATAATATTGTATGATATAATCATCATTGATACAATTACTGTTTTTGGCAATAAACACCTTGGCAAGAAGTTTAAATGTTTGTTCTAAAATAATTTCTGGGCTCTTTTGGTTTTCTTGTCGTAAGTAATGGAATGATCATGACTTTTTTCTATTTTATAACAATTTTAAAAATACTTTATAATTTAGAAGAAAAATGAAACATACTTATTTGATAATATGTTTTATAACTTCCTAATTCCTATTTTCCAAAGTAAACTAATTATTTTTATTTGTGAATGAGGAGTATGTATGGAGGAGATGCAGGTGACAGATGAAGGAAAACAATTTGTTCCATTTTTTTTTACTGTAGTCTCTTAAAAAGAGAACACTTCGCTTTTTGGCCTTCTTTTTATTACAAGATTTTAAGATGACAAAATTTTGGCAAAATACCATTTTGATGAAAGTCTCAATATTTGAGTGAGTAATTCAAAATTATTCTACTTTCTAGTACATTAGCATTATGTAACACTTCTTGCAAATACATTTTTTATTATTTTTATTTCATTGATTCTTTTCTGAATGGAAACAAACTTCTTTTCTATAAAATGCAGTGTAGTGCAGAGATTTTGCATGCAATATTACCCTAGGCAATCCTATCAGTTATCCTGAATGGAATCTTGCCAATGGCATGCGCCATGCCAGGGACCAACTGGTAGTTGGTCTGTGACTATATAAGGCCCTGCAAACCGAACCTTGAGGTTCTGATTTCCTTGACCTCACCCAGACACCCAGCTACCCCTGACTTCCCCTTGGGGACCCGGGGAGATTAGGAACATCACTAGAATAACTTAACAACTTCATCTGTTTAGCTGGTGGATCAAATAATATCAGACCAGTATCAAGTTATCTCTGGCTGAGGGCTGGTTCCTTCAACCTGACCTGACCTTCTAGGTCCATTGCCAACACTTGCCAGTTGCCCCTAGCAACAGCCTTACAAGACCTTGAACCTTCTTGCCTTAGTTTTCCCTTTCCAGTTTAAATTAATCCCTTAGCCTAAATCTGTGAGTTCCTGTGATTCCTTCAACATTATCAAGGCTAGGGAGACTAAGGAGAGGAGAGAATATTTAGAAGTTGAGGTTACTGTGAAGCGGAAGCTAAGCCTGCATTGTATTCAGAAAGTAGAGTCCCATTTCTTGCTGGGCTCTGCTCTTAACCAATAGGAAGGCAGTTACTTCTGCAGTGAGGGGCCACACACTCAACACCTTAAAGGAGCCTACAGCTGGCAGTGGAGATTGACAGGGCACCACAGCTGAGGCTGCTCATCATTGATAAAATCTAGCTCAGTGGTTCCCAAACCTTTTTGGCCTACTGCCCTCTTTCCTGAAAAAATATTACTTAGCGCCCCCTGGAAATTATAAAACTATTTATTGAACTCAGAATAGAATGTAATACAAAAAAAGTGTGGACATCACCACTTTCCTGGATCACTGCAGCACCCACCAGGGGGCGGTAGTGCCCACTTTGGGAATCACTGATCTAGCTCCAAAATCTCCTGCTAGTTTAGTTACAAGCTCTCAGGCCCCTGGTGACTCACATTTACCATTACAGCAGATAAATAATTCTTTGTATAATTTGTAAAAAATAAGGTCTATGAGGTGTTCAGGGAAGGCTAGTACCTCTAGTGTAGGAGCTAGCTGAGCCCTTTTCTCAAGATTTCTTTCCTCAATTACTGTCTATCTGGCACTCAGCTCTCACTTGGGGCTCCAAGAAGCTATAGATCATGTAGCAGCCACAGCTTGATAAGCTTATTTCAACAGATAGACTAAACCAAGAGGAGGATGGACAGACTTCAAACTCATTGGTGAGTCAGTGGAGTGTTTACCTCAAACATGTGAAGTTTTCTCCTAGAGGAATGGGTGGATAAGAATATTTTTTTTCAGCAGCAAAGAAGGCAGTAGGAGTAGGCACTATAGAGTGATTATAGCTTGAAAAAGCTAAGACCATCCTTTCCATCTTGGATTATCACTAGTTATCTTGCCTTTGGTCTTGTCACTGGAATTGGATAATTCTGGAAGAGAGTGAGACCAAAGACTTTGTGTAATTTTGCCTCTCTTAAATCCAGTTTATATGTGAGTCGAAAGACATCATCCATATCATTTTTGCCATTTTACAATTTTCTGTTTTACTATCTCATTATTTTATCATATTACACATGCCCCCAAAACCTTAGGCAACAGGCAAGTGACACAGTGGCAAGTGTGGATAAACTGGGAGCTTTTTATCATGATTGCACCCAAGTGGCTCAGGTATTTAGTCATCTTCTTACTAGATTAAAACAACAATGGTATTTGGTGGCATCCTGGGTATTACAAGAGCCTTTTATTAGGATGGCTCACTTCCTAGTATGAGAAAAGTGTTTGAAAAAGTGCCTTAAAACTGTCTTGTTGAAGCTCTCTCCTTCACCTAAGCTCGGTTTGATTACCATGGAAGGCAGATTGAAGACCCTACTCTGTGATCAAAAAACAAAAAATGTACCAAACCTTTAGTGAAGATGATTCTAATTACCTCATTATTTATTATATCTTATATTTACCTAAACTAAATAAAGCTTCATGGATGCATCCTCAAAGCAAATATTAATTTTTAATAGACTATGTCTTTATAAGAAGAGAGACAGGATCTGAGAGTGACAAAGGCAAAGTGTGATGAAAAGTACTGCTGCAATCAAAAGACTTACTCTCCAAGCTAAACATTCATATTCAAAAAAAGCAGTGGTCCCAAGGCATGATGATCACAAGAAGACAATGTCAACAGACTAGACTGTTTCTTTATGGGAGAACAGTTTGTTGTTGACTTGGAGGGAAAACTGAACCAACACATGGTTGGCAGCAGAGGAGTAGGAAAGGAGTAGGCAGCTTTGAGAGATTTGGTGTAGAGCATCACATTTATTCACCTAAGTGAGAATACTCCCAAACATGAGGATGGGTTTAATGAAAATAATAGGGAAATTAAGAAGCTACTAAATAAAAAATGATAACTCCACAGGGTTTGCCATAAGAATAGTTCATCCATCTCTGAAAAGTCTGAATTTCACTTCACCCAAAATAAAATGTACATGGAGCTTAGAGAGATGCAGGTTTCTTGGCTTGGTAAGAAGGCAGATTAAACTCAGTTTTTTACTGATAATGATACTAAAAACCCAAAGCACTTCTTTGATGTCCTTAAGGATATTTATGGGCCAAAGACCAATGAGCATCTGAGCTCTTCAGTGCTAATGGAGCCACAATGATTAGTGATAAGGACAGGATCCCAGAAATAGGGGCTAAACACTTCCATTGTATTCTCAACTGAGCATCATCAATTAATCCTGAAGTCATTGACCATATGCCTCAGACTAAAGTCAGTGCATCTTTAGCCAAATTCCAACTGAAGAAGAGATATTGGATGCCAGTAGACCCCTCTTTTGTAGCAAAGCACTTGGTATTGATTCTATTACAGTAAAAAGTTTTAAGGCAAGGGGTACAATACTCACACAAAAGCTGAATGAAATTTTCCAGATTACATGGCAAGAGGAGGTCATTCCCTGAGGAGATCAAGGATGTCTCCATTTTTACATATTTATAAAGGAAAAGAAAATAGGTTTTTCTATGGCAATCATGGTAGGGTGAATCTCTCAGTCATTGCTGGCAAGATCTTGTCTTTTTCAACTTTTTTCAACAAGGCAAAGATCCAGGACAACCCAAAGAGACTCATGACAAAAAAAGAATACACATCATCATAGAAGAAAGAAACAGTAATGCAAATTGAAACATACAATTCTTTACTTTATTTCTTCCATGAATTTTTCTCTAATGTAAGCAATGTTTTCTCTAGTGTAAGTGATATGATGAACATGGAAATATATATTATATGATAACATATGTACAAACTATATCAAATTATCTGTCTACGTGGGGAGGTGAGAGAAGTAGGAGGTAATGAGAGACTATGGATTGCAAAATATCATGAAACAAATATTTAAAAATTATATTGACATGCAAAAATGCCATGATAAGATAGTTTGATAGACAGAGAGACAGACAGTTAGATTGATAGATAGATAGATAGATCTTTTAAAGAATTTACATTCTAATAGGGAGAGACAACATATATAAAGAAGTTTTTCTGTTTCCTGAGAGTGTACTCAGTATTCTCTAAATCAAAGTTTAATATTGACATTATAAAATTACAGATTTTCACAACCCAAAACCCTTCTCCTTTCCATGATATGCTATTTCTTATTCCCCTCCAGGTACTACTCTATTCTTCAGTTGATTAGCAGTGTCTAACTCTTCATTAACATGTGTGGGATTTTCTTTGTAAAGATACTGGAGTAGTTTGCCATTTCCTTCTCCAGTGGATTAAGAGAAAAAGAAGTTAAATGATCTGCCCAGCTTCACATAGCTAGAGAGTATCTGAAGCCAAATTTGAACTCAGGTTTTCGTGAGTCCATGACCAGCACTTGATATTCTGAGTCACCAAGCTGCCTCATGATCCAGCTACACTAGCCTATTTGCTGTTCCTCACTTATGACTCTCTTATCTCCCAAGCACACTTATTGACTCCTCTTTACCTGGGATTTTCTTCATCTTTACTCCCATCTCCTATCTTCTAAGGCCTTCTTCAAGATACTTCAAATCCCATCTTTAAGATACATTTCCTATTTATTCCTAACCCCCACCCTTCCTAGTGACTCCTGAAATTATCTTTCATTTACACTACATATATTGTATCTAAACATTGCTATTTGTATATTGCCTCTCCCCATTAGAGTGTGAGCACCTTCTGAGAAAAGAATGTTTTGGTTTTTATTTTTGTATCTCTAGCATTTGTCACAGTGCATAATACATAGTAAAAAAATAATAATAATGCTTATTGACTGACTGATTAACCTCCCTTTTTTTTGCTATCTCAAGAAGTATTTTCCACTTCCTGGCTATTTAATGTGAAGAGTCATAGTGGCACAGAGGGTAGATAACTAATTTTGGAATTAGAAAGACCTGAGTCCATATCTTGTCTTGAACAATTATTAACTAAATGGATTAACTTCCCTTAGTTTCAGTTTCCTCCTCTGTAAAATGTAGATATTACCTTACCTACTTGGTTGTTGTAAGGATAAAATGAGGTTGGAATTGTAAAGTTCTTTTATAACCTTAAAGCAATACACACACACACACACATACACACACACACACACACACACATATATATATATATATATAAAACAACATATAAAGAGGTAGTAAGAGTGGTGGCTGTACTGCATTGTTATTCCTCTGAAATTACAATGGAATATGATATGGTTTGAATTCCCAGGCTAGATTTCTGCTCCCATATACTAGGAAATAAGGATTAAAGTTGCCCTGAAACGAAGATGCTCTTTTATTAATTGGTATTAAAAAAAGAAATTGAATCAATAGACCATAACATTTAGAGATTTTCAAATTTACTTTTTAAGAAAACCTGAAGAAGAGAAAGTGGTATTTTCTCATGATTGTTGTCCAAATGTAGGTTCCTAGAGGCCAAGGGTTTTCTTTCATATATATGGCACAACTCCTGGCATTCATATTAGTTGATTCTGATGAGATTTACATTCAATTAGTTCTTGTTCCTGAGCCCCACCAGAATCAGCTATGTTGTATCCTCTCTCTTCCTTAATCATTTTATGCATGCGTAACTTATAATTTTTGCAATGATATATTTCTCTTGCTTTTTTTTCCCTGAGACTCACTATGCCTCATGTTCAGTAAAAAAAAATACATCCTTGGACCTATCTGTCTTCTATGCATTGCTCACCAGAGAATACTTTATGCCCATGATATCCTGTTAGTCAATAAAAAGCTAGCCTTTACAGCTAAGACTCCACCCTTTTTAATAGATCTTTCACAGTCATCAGCATTCATTCTTAAAAGTTCTGCTATTTAGTGTGATTAAACATTCAATAGTTACAGAAAAATCACTCAAGCTTTTATAACGATTTGTTCCCTACAAGCACAACCAATAGGAAAGCAACAAAGTAGATGCTCTAGCCTAATGTCAAAAATATCACTCATGTTTTGTGAACATTTCAAAAAACTATTTAAGAAGAAATCAAAACTCTTAGTTGACCACTGATTTGCAGGTTGTACACATTTTTGTTGCTATCAGGATAGGTTTGCCTGCATTTATTTAACTCACAGGATTAAGTAATTTTTCATTAAACCACACAGTCTTGCAAGAACAAGAAAGGTATTTCATTGCATCAACGTTGCCATAAATGACTAAATGTAGGATGTGTTTAGCAGGATATAATCAATCACTCTACCAACTGTGGCATGATTTTAGTATGGGCAAAAATAGAAACGATTTTGAAAGGATGTGTGTGTTCTTTGGAACAACTGTGTCCTATGAATATTTAAGCAAAAAGGAAACCATAGGAATGAGACCATGTGCTTTGCCAAGGTTCCTTGACCCTGTTATAGTTTCCAAGAGAATTGTTAAACACACACATATGGCTACTGGCATTAATAGAGCTGCACCAGAAGCAAATCTTTGAATGACAGTGTCCTGGGACACAGGAACAATGACAAAATTCCACAAACCTGTATGTTTGTTCCTTCCATTTGTAATTGCTGCCTTCATGAATGTAGAATATTGATAGAGGAAAGGAAGTTTTCCCCTTTGTTCCATTACTAAAGATATGATCCTTCAGTATGCCAGGAACACAGCAAACTGTCATCTTATGAGTATTTTATTCTTTGATGTCTATATTATCTGTCCATGGTCTTTCCTTTTATTAGATACAAAGGTATGTGACTGAAAAAATAGAGTAATACTACATAAGAGAGATGTGTTAAAATAGAATAATGCTACATAAATGAGCTGTGGGCCTCACTTTTGATGCCTCCCTTCTTCAATACATAAACACACACTTAGACACACAGAATTCTTTTTCAGGTAGGGAATAAGTCACAATTTCATATTCAAATCCATGGTGGATATACAGGAATGGAGGTTCTGTCTATTCTGCAAATATTAAGATTATTCTATATGCAAGTAATTGCATTTATTCCTAGAAATGCAAAGACTAAAAGGAAAACAGCAACAATACACCCTGACTTTATGGGGCTTGTGCACATTCTGTTAGGAGATAACATTTATACATAGCCATGGGAATACCGGAAAATTTGAAGATGCTAAAGGGACTAAAAACAAGGGAAGTTCAAAAAGATTTCCCATTGAAGATAATAGTATCTAAATGAGAGAGGAGGACATTAAAATTTTTAAGAAGCAGAAGAGATGGTAGAGAGAACCTTCCAAGCATGAAAACAGCTTGTTCTGAGTTCCAGGAATAGCAAATGGGATCATTTGGCTTGAACCTAGAGTGTATGAGGGGAACTAGCCCAAAATAAGCCTGGAATGGTAGATAAAAGCTAGAATGTGAAGTTATATAAACGCCAAATAAGGAGTTTGGATTTTATCCCTCTGAAAATAGAATTTTACAAAAGACTCAATCAGTAGAATGGCATGGTCATATTTGTGCCTCAAGAGGATTGTCTTGTTATCTTGACAGTGGAGAGTAGGGAGTAGAAGGAGGGAAGCTGGAACAGTGATTACTATTTAGTAGTCATGGAACCCATTGCAGGTTCATGAAAATGGTAGCATTAAGCAATGTTATAAATATATTTTTCATCCATACCAATAAGCATGTCTATGAAGTATTATAAGTTAATTGTCATTGTAGTATTATAAGTAGTCAATAAATAATCCTAAAATAATATTATGAATAGTCTATTAAATTACCATTTGCTTTCACTGTGTTTTCAGAACAAAAAGATATTGGAAACTGCTAGTACAGAGGATAGATTAGAGAGGTGAGAGAATGTAGGCAAGAAGATCCAATAGTTGATGCAAGCAATGATAAAGGCCTGAACTAGAGTGGTAGCTAGGTAAATAAAAAGAAGAAAATATAAGTAGAAATTGTTATGAAGCTAGATTCCATATGGCTTGGCAAATAATTGTATATTGGGAAATGAGGGAGAGAAGTTCAAAAATAATTCTGAGACTACCACTTGTTGGGAAACACAATTGTGGTAACCTGCACAGAAATATAAAAATTTGCATAAGGGGTGGGAGTAAGGGAAATATAACAAGTTCTATTTTTGACATTTTTGAACTTGAAATTCCCATATGCTTATCAAGAGTAAGTTTTACAGGCTACTGATAAAGTGGGACTAGAGACCAAGAGAGTGATTAGGATTGGTTATATAAATTTGGAAGTTATCTTTGTAGAAATGATAATTGATCCCATGGGTGGTGATTAGGTCACTAAGAAAGTAGAGAAAGAGAAGAGGACAGGTTGTCCTAGTTTCATATGCACATATAGGGGTTAGAACAAGGACAACAATTCACTAAAGGAGCTGTGAAAAGTGAGTTCAACAGAGCAGAGGAATACCAGGAGTGATCAGTGTCATGGAAGCCAGGGAAGGACAAAGAATCTAGGAGAAAAGTATGTTATATAGTATCAAATGCTTCAGAGAGATTGAAAAGGATGAATAAAAGGGCATTTGATTTAGACATGGAAATATCATTTTCATTTCATGGACTGATAAAAGTTTCATTCAAAAGGTTAGAGCTGAAGGTATACTGCAAGGTTGGGGAAAGTGAGAGGTGTGAAAGTATATGCAATCAGTTTAGAAACCTTTTTCAAATAGATTGGCAATGAAAGGAGATGGAATTCTAACTGGAGCTTGAAAAAAAAAGCGTGGGAAGTGAAGGTGGCTTCCCCCCACCCCCCAGAGTTTGAAAGACCTGAATATGGTTGTATTTGCTGATAGTAGAGAAAGAGCCAAAAGATAAATCCAAATTGGGGACGAGAGGAGTAAAGAATGATGGAAACAGAAAGCTGTGGAAGGAATAATAGTAAGAAATATATAAAATTCAATAGTCTTGGCAAGGAGAAATAACATCTCTTTCCCAGAAATTGGAATAAAGGAGAAGAGAATGGAGGATTTTGTAGAGAGTTTTGCAGAGGTGAATGAAGGTGATAAGGAAGTTCATGATGAATGCCCTTGGTTTTCTTTTTTAAAAAGCAGAGATAGATTTAAAAGAAATCTTTTTTTTACTCCAATATCTATTTTTTAAGATGATTTTCCCCCTTGCATCAAGTATCTTTGGCAGGACATATGACTTTGGTGTCACAGATTGTTAATAAGCATTTATAGTACTAAATGATTCAGTGTAAGATTCAAACAGAACATTATCTAACTTCTAGTATGACAAGGCGCCAGACAAGTGAATTTACATGTAGAATTGAAACACTAATATAGAGCTCATTACCACGCCCTCCCCCACCATATGTTAGCTAATGGCCTGACCATATTGAAGTAAGTCATTACAAAAGACATTTTCCCTGTATTTCAAAACAAAGAAGATAGAAATGTTGATTTATTTTGCTTTTTATCAAATTTTTATCAAAACTATAGCTATTAGGAAGTGTGAAATGTTATATATTTTATCAATATCTGAATGAGTCAGTTTCCACCTATGGTACACTTTCCTTTAGCTATTATCTATGCTGTATAGTTGATTATTTTCTTCTCATCCCTTCTCCTCCTATTTCCTCCTATCCTTTCCTTTTATCTCCTTCCCTTCTTTCACTTTCTTAGCATCCCTTTCCTTTCCTTCATCACCCTCCTGCCCTTCCCTTCCTTCCATCCATTCATCAGATTTTTAGTTTCTTTACAGGACCGTGGATCTCTATCAAATAACAAAATTAATGATTTTTATGTATTTCATATGGTGCTCTATATATGCCAGATCAACTCATAACAATTTAAGCTATTATTATATAGGTCTAGGTGTGCCATTGAATTCTAGAATTTTTGAACCTAAAAATGGAGAAGTCTGAAGACTATTTAGTGTAATCATTAAACCTTTATCTAATATTTTGAGTATTAAAATGTATGTCAAAAGCACCCAAATTCTAGGCCCATCTCTATCTATAATATTTCAAGTATTATTTCATAATGTATAGCCACACAATTGTGTGATCTTTGATAAGTAAATTAACCTCTGGATCTCGGAGTTTCTTTATCAGCCAAAAAACCAGTTGGACTAGACAATCTCTAAGATATCCTTGAGCTCTTGATTACTATAATTCTATATTCACTGGAAGTATACAAAATAGCATTCAGATTATGAGATATAATATCACATGTCTTATTTAATTGGACCATTCTAAATCATAATTTATTGTTAGTCTCATTAAAGTATAGGTTCCTTGTGGGTGCTTCTACTACTATAGCTATGGATTTACTGAAATAACAGCAAGTGATAGAGTCTGACAAACATCTGATTCTCCTAGACTATACAGTGTGTCTTTATATAAGGGTAACTGCACCTATGGACCACCAAGCAAGGCCCACTTTTGGCACTCTTAGAGGTTACTGTGGAGTGCTGAATTAGCCAACAGGCTTCTACTGGATCCTTTTTGTTCTTTCCTCTTATTAGTTGGGGGCAAAGCTGAATCCTTCCTATTCTGAATCTATGCTTCTATTTTCCCTAGGGATCTGGTTTAAGATTTCAATATTTGTTTAGCTAATACCCTCTCTTTCCTACCCAATTTTATCTGTCAATTAATTTAATCAACCACAGCAATTAGCCTGCTTATTTCCTTTAAGAGGCAAGGATAGGATGGTTTTATGGAATTTAAAGTAGACAGAAAAAGATTAATATAATCATAATACCTTAGAGTATCCAGTTAACAGATAAGAAGCATTGCAGTACATAATAGATAATATGGCCTCTGGACTTATGATCAAGATAACTTAGGTTCATATCTCTCCTCAACCAATGATCGGTGACCAGTCATTTAGCCTTTTTATGCCTCAGTTGGACTTAATTGTCTCTAAGGTTCCTTAATCACTAATCTAAGATCCACATGTAATAAGAGGGTTGAGGATCTTAGGGTTCAAGATATATTGTGTCCTAAGTGATACAACTGTGAGATGCTTAGGATAGGAATGGTCTCTACAATATTATTAAAATCAACTCCACAAGTGACTAGATATTTCATATGTATCTATAATTACATTAGGATCCACTACTGCTAAAGAAACCATCACAGCAGTTAAATGTCTTTTCAATCATCTTTGTAAATATAAACTGTAGATGTGTATCTATAGGTGAATTTATATGATACTTCATTTGACTTTTTTGGTATTTTTTAAAAACTGAATTTCTTTTTTTCTGGTATTTTAACTGCATGTGTAAGAAAAAAAGACATCAGTTTGTCATTATAGTTACTTCCTCTGATCTTTTCTAGTCCTACTTTTTCTTCTGTCTTCCTAACACACACATGTACTCATAATCCTCAATTAAGGCTTGATAGACTTTTACTGTTATTTGTCTTAGAACAATCATGCACCTATAGAGAGTGGGGTAATTACACCAGGCTGACCTTGGAGTGGATTGTTTCAATTCCATTGGAGTCCAATAGTGAAGACTTAACATATAATTAGACAAACATTGATTCATAAAGTAACAGGGCACTGGGTTGATCTCGTTCATTGATTTGCATGATAAATGGTATTTTTAGCAGCATTAAGTTCAAGAACAAACATTATTTTCTTAATAGGGATTAATTCTTACAAATAGATATGGGAACGAATGATTTCTTCAGAGAAGGATGAGAACTGTTTCATGAGACTACATTAATTTCCTAATGTTTATAAGAGTAACAGGCTCATCTACTCCCCAAAATAAATAATAAAATAAAATCACAAATGATAATCAATATCACATTCTAGACCAATATGTATCCGTGCTTGGTGACACTATAATCGTGACCAACTTAGGATGTTATGCATATGGCAGTTAGGTTTAACAATGTATGTGTATATGTGTAGGAATATATTCTTGAAATTAATAGGTAATTTATTCTTTTTTAGACGTGGATATTTGTTTCAAATAAATTATTACTTAACTGTCTTCATTTTTAGGGACATTAAGCACACACAGACACACATACTTACAACCAAAATAACTCTTAGGTTTGTAATAGAGGCATCATTTATCACTTGGTCAGGTTCAACACCTTATTTTCATATTTTGATGGATCTGTGATTTCACTGATATGGGTACTTGCTCCAAGATGCAGATTGCAACTCATCCATGTCCTCTCTTCTTGTGTGACTCTCATCTATGTCCTCTGACAGAGGGTAAATACAAAGTTCTTTGAATCTTGCCCCTCAAATCACATGTTTTTTATGCATGCAAAAGGAGCACATTGATTATTCATTGGTTTTTCTATGCTCTCAATATGTGATGATTCATTTCTGGTCATATAAGTCTCTTATGACATCCATTTTTGACATTTTGAAATTATATACTACATCCTACTTACAAAGAAAATCCACAAATCTTTGATGAAGTACACACACACAAAAAACCTTACAATTTAAAAAAAAAATCAACAAATGTCCCAAGCATAGTGGGACTTTACATTATCTATATTTCAGTCAATTATATGAGACTGGAATGATATAATTCAGTAAAAACTTGATTTCTAGTTTTTTCATTATATCCTTCCTCTGTACATTTGATTATTTTCTAAAAGATATTGCTTTCTCAGGAACTTCATTCGTGTGTGTGTATAAAATTTATTTTCATTCTTTAGGAATATGGTACTACTATATATAAGCAAATTTTCTATCTAATTAAAGGTCACTATTTTAAATTACCAATATTTTAAAATTTCTAATAATTTTCTCATTTTTTAATATATTAGATACTTTCCCATCTTAAACTGCATTATACCCTCAAGGGAGGATGAGAATCATAGAATCTCCACAATGGAAAGAACTTCAAAGAGAATAAATCTCAAAATGATAAATAGCACCTGTTTAAAACATATCACATGTAATAGAAATAAACTAGAAATCTTCCAATAAGATTAAGAGTGAAACAAGGATGTCCATTGTCACCACTACTATTTAATATTGTACCAAAAATGCTAGCTATAGCAATAAGAGATGAAGAAATTAAAGGAATTAAGTAACGAAGAAATAAAGCTATCACTCTTTGCACATGATATAACGGTACATCTAGAAAATCCTAGAGGATCAACCAAAAATAATTGAAACAATTACAACTTTAGCAAAGTTGTAGGAAATTAAACATGCCCATAAAAATCACGAACGTTTCTCTTTACTATCAATAAATCCCCAAAGCAAGAAAAAGAAATGCCATTTAAAATAAATAATACCTGTGAATCTAACTGCCAAAGCAAACCCAAGAAGTGTATGAAAAAAAACCACTACAAAACACTTTTCACACCAAAAAAGTTAGACCTAAACAATTATTAAAATATTAGTCCTTCATGGGTAAGCTAAGCCAATATGATAAAAAATGACAAATCTTCCTAAATTAATTTACTTATACACTTTCATATCAAACTACCCCAAGTTATTTCATACAACTAGAAAAAAATTATAAAATTCATCTGCAAAAACGAAAGAACTAGAATATCAAGGAAATTAATGAAACAAATGAAGGAAGGTTGTTTAGCTGAAACAGATCTCAAACTATATGAGAAAACTGGATTCATCAAAACAGTCTGGTTCTGGCTAAGAAATAAGTAGAGGATGCATGGATAAGACTAGACACTGAAGAATATTTACTCCTTTCAAGTCTTAGCTATAATCTTGACTTCTACAGGAAGCCTTTCCCAATCTGTCTTCATTCTATTTTCTTCCCTCTGAGGATTATTTCCTTTTTAATCTGTCTATTGCTTATTTATACATAGTTGTTTACATGTTGTCTCTTTCATTACACTGTGATCTCCTTAAGAGCAATGATTGTCTTTTATCTTTCTTTGTATCCCCAGTGCTTGGCTGGATGCCTGGCATAAAGTTGGTGTTTAATAAATTTGTCATTTTGTCAAATAAATTTGTCATTACCTGACAAAAAAAATGAGTATTTACTCCTCTCATTTTAGAGATGAGGAAATGAAAACCTAGAGAGGTTTTTCACAACTTGTCCAAAGTGGTACAGTGAATTAATGGCAGAAAGGGAACTACAACCCAAGTCTCACAAACTCCAGCTCAATGTTCTTTCTCATAAGTCTAATGCAACTTTTTTTTCTGTATTAGTTATAGTCATGATTATATTTGTTCCTTACACTAAATCAAGCCAGGATATATGCTTCTGGTGAGCTTCTTCTGTTTTGTAGGTATTTTTTTCCCTCTAAACTCCCTCAAAATCTAGTTTACCTACCACTTCTGCCACTTAACTGTTGTCTGCTATCAACATATCACTACTCCCTTTTCCTACCCCAAACCAACTACCTAATGTGCTGCTTCTAATCATTTGTGTGATAAGATCCTATATAACAGAGTATGAAGGACTTTACTATAGCTTCAGTGTATGAAATTTATGACCCAGAACCTATGACATCTTGTTTTTTTGTTTGTTTATTTGCTTCCTTAGAGACAATTTTGCTTGCTTGACATTCTCTCCTGTCTTCATGGAATTTGGTGCAATCTATTAACACTTGTAGATAGATAATAGTCATTAATAGATTGAGAGATAATATGGAGAAAGTGTGGTAAAGAGGTATAGAATCAGGAGTATGTTTATTCAAATATTCCCTTATTTGCTTACAAGTTAAGTGAGAGTACGTAAGAATCTTAACCTCTTGGCTTCTAAATTTCTTCATATGAAAAATATGTCTCTTGCCAGTGAAGAAGACAATGGAACTCTCTGGCCTTTTAGGATTTTTAAATCTAGAGTTCTATGAATAAGACACCAATAATATCATACCTTAATGTTAATAAACTTTTTCTTAAATATGAGATTGCACAGAACTGTTGTGAGAAAATTATTATCAGTTTCTGTATGAAGAAATTGAGACACCAAGAAGTTAAATAATTTGTTAAAAATCATATCCTAAAGTATTTACCAGAGCTGACATTCCAGTCCTAATTTCTTCCAATTTAAAAGCCTTTTGTTCATACTTTAACCATGCTCTAGGATGTATGCATGTGAGTATATATCTTTATGTATAATAATGATGCACTGGAAAGCAAGAAAGATGAATTAGCAAATTCATTCATTAAAGTCTTGTTTGCAAAGTTCTTTCAACTTTACCTTTTTATGTTGCTTATTTAAGTTGAGAACTTCTGTCCCTGTTTCATTATTTTCATCTGCAAAAGAGTATATGTTTCCATTTCAAAATTATGTTTGCAGACTATGTTTTTTGAAATAGGAACTTGTAAATGTCAGTCAATACTTTCCCATCCTGTTACTGCTAATCAAGGTATGAAGTTTTGCTTGAGCAAAGGGATAGTAATCCTTCTCTAAAATGCCTATAAATAGAATCTCTGATTTATGAATTCACCAATTGTTCTTCCCTGCTGAAGATGTTCGCCTTTGTTCATTCTTTAGTAAGAACACATACACTCCTGGTCCCAGTGGTAATCATGTGTTTGTTTAAGGAAAGCCTTTGCTTTGATTATGTGAAAATATTGACTGAGCAACAGTCCCTCATTTGTAATGTGAGCCGTATGAAATGGGAGTCCATTGTGAGTCTAAGAGATTTTATCCTTAAATACCTGTTATTTTTTACTTAAAAATAACTTTTATTTTATGCCTTTATATTTTTATATATAGCCATTTCATATATATATACATATATATATATACATATACATATGCATATATATTCGTATTCAATGACTGTTCCTTTCTATGTAAAGAAACCATTAAAAGGCAGCTGGGTGACTCAGTGGACTGAGAGCCAAGCCCAGAGATAGAATGTCCTGGGTTCAAATCTGGCCTCAGATACTTCCTAGCTGTGTAATCTCAGGCAAATCACTTAACCCTTATTGCCCACCCCCCAAAGAAACCATTAAGAAAAACCAAAAAAACAGTTGTCATAATGACCACATCTTTTTAGTGAATGCTGCATCCTATAGCTTTATTATATATATCTTTATTATGCTCTTCCCCACTCTGTAACCACTACCACCTGGATGATCAGTGTACAGTGGGAAGAGTACAGAATTTGGCCCCTGAAGACCTTGGTTCAAATTCTACCTTTTCCTCTTACTACTTATATGACCTTGGATAAATACTTTATATCTTTGGGACAATTTGTTCATTAAGGGAGGTAGACAAAATGATCAAAATGATCATAAAAGTCCCTTCTGTCTCTAAATCTATTGTCTCTGTAATGAAATAAGGGAAGTAAATTTCCTAGTTTCATCTCTGAAGACATGATTCATCATTAGAGTTTCTTGATATTCAGCTTAACTTGATGTTTTTTTTTCTCTTTACATTATTGTTTTTCTAATTCTTCTAATTAACTTATTGTGATTTAGGTCTTTCAAGTCTTCCATGCTTCTCTTAATTACTTATAACTACTGTTTCTAATGATACAATATTTTATGATATTAAAATATCATAATTTATTCAGCTCTTCTTCCCTGTCCCCCTCAACTTTGTTTCCAGCAATTTTTTTGCTACTAAAAATGATTCTATGATAATTTTTGGTGTTAAGTGTGACTGCTCTCTTGACATCCATGAGCCATATTCTCCGTATTGTTAAATCTAGGTTAACAGATGTGAGCAGATAAGTTAGCTAAAAAATCCTTTTAATTTCCTTCTATTCATCTCTCTCCTATATCTTACCTCAGAACACTCACCCAGCTCTCTCCTAATTTAGCCTAATCACTTCTCACCTGGTCTTGTGCAATCACAACCTCATTGAGCTTCAGATCCAAGTTTCACTCTTTTCTGCTCCAGAAGAGTCAAATTGACTTTCCTAAAACCTTTATCCAATCATGTCATCTCACCTATTCAATAACTCCCAGTGGTTCCCTATTTACTACAGAGTCAAATATAAAGGCCTTTGTTTGCCATTTATGTCTGTATGTCTTTATGACTGCCTATCTTTCAAGTCTTCCTATATAGAGGGTACCCCAAAAGTCAGTGCAGCTTTAAGATAATAAGACTTAAAACTTTTATGAAATTCGACATTACTCCAATTTAGGCTCTCGAGAGACCAGCCATACAATTCTGAAAAATCCTCTCTTTTGTCTCTGTGCCTTTGTATTGGCTATCCTTCATGAATAGAAGAGTCCTCTCCTCCCCTCCATTTCAAGCCTCAGCTCAAGCATTACCTTCAGCCCAAGAGTTTTCCTACTCCTTCCTCAGATGCTCATGCCTACCCTTTCAAGGGGACTTTCATCTATACTGTCCATATTTTTATATCTCCCTGTATGTATATGTTATCTCTCCAATTAGTATATAAACTACTTGAAGGAATGATCTGTTTTTGCCCTTTCTTTTTATCCCTAGTGTAATACAGTGCCTGACAAATAGTAAATGCAAAATAAGTGTTTGTTGATCAATTGACAATTCCAAATATTTTCCAGAGTAATGTGAGCAATTCACAACTGTATAAAATATTTATTAGAACTTTCATTTAGATTTACTCCCTCCAAATTTATCCTATATCTAGGCCAGATGGTAATTATCTGTCTGCCTCTGGATTATTCTCCTGGCTTCTAGCCTGACTTTTGGTCTTTCCATTTATAATCCACTTCTTTTTTTATACTAAATAATTTAATGTTTACTTTGATGGGTCTTTCAAATATCTATAGATTTTCAGTTCCTCAATTCCAATTTAAGTCCAATTTTGTCACATAAAGAAATATCATTCTTTGATGTCATCATTACCTACAAGTGTATAGCTTCCAAGATTAAGGACACCAAAAATCTCTTTTGGGTTATAGCATCCTATTATTCCATATCTTCTTGTACTTCATTCCTCCTAAACCAAGGCTTCATCTTTACTGTGAATTCTAGATCATTCATTCTTCCTTGATCTCCCAAAAGAGAAGAGTCAAACCATAACCTGTCAGCCTTATGTGTGTCCCCACAACACTGTCTACTGAAGCTGAATCAGATTAAAATATAATTGGGAAATAGTTAACAAAATAGAAAAAAATTACAATAGGATACAGAATATGCAGTTTTCTAAGTCAATATGTGGTTTGGTGGGATCGTATGTTCTCTTTAATGGTACCCTTTTTAACTGAGTTTGGAACTCCTGTCCTAGACCTATGCTCTGGCTTCATTTCTTTCTCTTTGCAATATAGACTTTAAATGATAATAATCAAGTTCTATGCAGCCTGTCCCTCTACTCTTAAATTTCTTACTCCCTCTGCTATTGCTGCTTGAACCTTGTTAAATACCAACCCTGGAATCCCTTAAACATTTGCCTACCTATTATTATTTATAGATGCTAAGCAGTGCTGGCGGAAGTCATAAAACTATGTTGACTACAAATTTGTGTCCTTTAATTTCAACTGGGTTATCATTGTGGCAAGGCAACCTTTCACACTTCCCCAATTGACTCTTTTCACTTTTCTTCCATTGGTTGGCTGCTCCTAATTTTCTCTTTTCTCTTCAAGTTCGTATTCCATTTTTCACCTCTTCCATCTCAACTAATGATCATATCTCATACCTTACTGAGGAAATAAACTTCCATTTGTCGTGAATTTCTTCTTTTTCTCTTGCTCTATCTCAAAGTCTCTCTTCATTTTTATTTTCTCCT
The DNA here is from genome assembly GCF_016433145.1 of Gracilinanus agilis. Lineage (NCBI taxonomy): Eukaryota > Metazoa > Chordata > Mammalia > Didelphimorphia > Didelphidae > Gracilinanus > Gracilinanus agilis. The sequence goes on from NC_058133.1 coordinate 378,698,566, forward strand.
GTTTTAATTTCATTTTCAAATTAAGAGATAGCTTTCCCACAAATTATTGATCTTGTAAAGACTTTTCACTCCTTTTTGTATACCTTCTATAGCAATAAAAGACACATTTTTATATAAATTCTGTTTGACATAATGAAAATTCATTTGTATTGATTAAATGGATAGAGCACCAAGCTTAGAATTAAGATATGTTCAAATTGTACATTTTTAATTGAATGTCACATATTTCAAATTTAACATAGTCAAAACAGAACATTATTATTATTATTATTATTATTTTAAAGTTAGTACTCATTTTTCATTCTCTCTAGTTTTGTTGAGAGTACTACCATCCTACACATAGATTTGCAACTCCAGAGTCATCATAGCTTCACTCTCTCCTGTTTCTGTCTCTTCCTCATCCAATTAATTATACAGTATTAAACATCTGATCTTTATGACTTCTTTCAGATTTTTTCCTTTCTGTCAACTCAGTCTTTAGAAATACTTCTACAAAACTTGTTATTTCTCCATTCGTAAAAAAGATGGAAAAATGCATTTTTCTTTTAACCCAGGGGTAGTTTGTACTTTAATGTCATAGCTTGTCAGCATACAAAATATACTCCCTTCTTTGAATATATGAAAATCATTACAAATAGAGGTCATGGAAAATTGGCATCTAAAATGGCAGGTACATATTTTCTCCTTCCCCAATTCCCATGTATCTTTGGTAATAAAAATGCAGTGCATTAATTGCAACACTCACTTAGTTCTTCAGAGATTATGATGTTCATATGTGTTACCTATATGAATGGTCTAGATTCCACGGTGATGGATGATGACAGAGTAATTAATGGTCTTTGCATGTCTGTGAGCCCCCTCACCCTCAAGAAATGCTTAAATATGTCTCTTCCAAGGAAAATGTTCATAAGAGTAAGAAGTTTGCCTTTCAACAATCTGCAACATCTTTGACCTATTCCTTCAGAAGGATCAGTCTGATTTGATGTTTTAAACAGACAATCCCACATTCTTGTCATTTCCATAGATTTTCTGAATGTAATCAATAAACATTCATTAGTTTTCACAATAAGTTTTCTTTGTCAAGCATTCTGAGTTAGCTTTCATTCTCATCACTAATTAAAGTGATATTTTCATTTCTCATCTGACATCTTCAAAAGGCTGTCTGGGTAAAGCATATCTATTCATCTCGTAAGAGCACAGGGAAAGTCACTTGTGGAACAGGGTACATAGAATTACACTTTTCAGTCATGTCTGACTACTCATAGCCAGATACTGGAGTGGTTTCCCATTTTCTACTCTCACTCATTTTATAGATGAGAAATGGAGACAAACAAGATAATGTCATTTGCCCAGGATGAACTAGCTAGTGAATGTCTGGGACTAGATTTGAACTCAAGTATTCCTGACTCCAGATCTGGCACTCACTCCATTGTGCCACTTAACTGCCCAGGGAACATGGGAATTTCTGTAAAAAAACATTTAAAATCTAATTAATTGTTTGAATTATAACTTTGGTGTTCAAATATATAAACAGTCATTATTTTCACCATCAATTGATTACACATTTCATATGCACTGAATAAGACATTTGGAAACTGCTTAATCACAAAGTTAAATTAAAAATAGACCTGTTGATTTTGACACACACCAAATAAGAAGAAAAAGACAAGAGCAACATAGCTTAATTGGTTTAAGTTCTAAAACAATATTTTATGCACTCAATAAGAGCATATATTCATATTGAGCTTTAAGTTTTATAATGTATTTTTTTGTTGCAACAATTATGTAAGTCTAGGTCAGGCAAATATTAGCCTTATTTTACAAGTGGGAAAAATAGAGACTCAAGGGAAGTTTGTGCCTTGCTCTTGTCACAGAGCTATTGTCAAATTTATAATTTTAACCCAACCCAGTCCCTACCAAGAACTTTGATGTCTACATCAATACTAATATATGACAATGAAAATCCAGGTCAACAATACAGTTGGGGCTTTTAATCAGATAAGGAGGCCGACATATAGAAACATAGTTTTTAAAACAATTCTCTACTTTGCTACTTAAAATCATTATTTCATGTCATCTTCTCAAAGGTCCATAAAGGTATAAATTGGTCATAGGTAATCCACAAGACAGTTATTTAATTGTCTCACTTATAAGAAAAATTTGGTTGTTAATATGTTATGGATATGTTTTAAATTCATTGTACAAGGTGACATATCTGGAAAAATACAAATTATATTTAGTATCAGCATATTTTAATAACTGATTAGATCCTTCATTATTGCTCTTTAACATATTTCTTTAAATTTTGTTTTCTTCTTGAAAATAATTTTATTAACATATTTTAATTTTTATTTTGCCCATTTTCCCCAAAACCTATTGCCCTCCAAACCTATCAGAAGGAGATTTCTTATAATAAAAGATAAATAAGAGTATAAAAACAAAATGCTTAGTATAACCAACCAAAACAATGAAAAAGTAATATTTTCCTTTCAGTAGTTCATGTGCACAGTCGTGCACTTCTTATATCCCTTGTTTTGGCACAAAGCTTTAATTAAAATTAATTTCAAATATGATTCAGTGTTAATTCTTTTGTTGTTCTTTTCATTTATATTGTTAGTATTAGGTATGTACAATATTTTCCTGGTTCAAATTATTTTACTATGTATCAGTTCATATGACTTTTCATGATTCTCTTTATGTATTATATTCATAATTTATTACCAAATATTATCCATTGCATTAATGTATCACAACTACTTTCATCATTCCCCAATTAATTGGTGTCTACATTATTTTTTATAACTTTACTTTTAAGAGTACTCTCTCCAGTCTCATTCTCTTCTCCATCTTCTGACTAGTTACTCTGTTCACCTATTGTAGTCTATAGCCTAAAACCTAAGATGATTTTTTTAGAAAAAAAAATTGAATTATTTACCTCCTCTCAAGATAAGTGTGAAGAAAAATAACATCATTAATTAAATAAGTAGAATAATTTATTGTTCTATGAGTTCATGTTATTACAACCTATTGTGAATCAAAAAACAGAGATTACTTCTGAGCAAAGAGAAAGAGAATACAAGGGACCAGAATATAGCAGTTCAGGACCAATCAGAGCCAATTCTTAGAATTCTATAATGCTGTAAATTCCCTGATCATCAAACACAGTGACATGTCAAAAAGTCACTGAAATTTGTTCTAAAACCAAATGTAGATGAAACTCCTTAAGTTTTCATTTGAACTGTTTTAATTTCTAAGGCAATTATAAAGGTTGGTGATGGAAAATCAACCAACCAGTGCAAGAACAACTTGGATTGATTTTTTGTACTTACTTTTTATTTCTAAGAATGCAAAATTAAATTACAAGAACACAGAACACGACAATAAATTATGCCTCTCCCCTCTCCTTGAAGCTTGTCCAATTAATGTGGATAGTATGCTTGGAACTTCATAATCATTACCTTTCTTCCCCTCTAACTTTCAAGTGTGAAGACTTGATTACTTGGTACAGCAAGACTTTTGCAAATATTCTGTTTTGCAGGATGTGCAGCATATAAATGGATAGTTTGTGTAGTAGGGGGTGATACAGGCAGCTCTGCTGCCATCTGTGTGCTAATTAACCAACACTGAACACAGCCTTGTCATGGGAGAAAGTCATCTTCATTTCTGGAAGATGCAAATAACACTGCTGTTAGGACAAAAAAAGGGAATTTCCAAACTTGGGCTTCAATAAGTGGTGCACATTGGTTTGGTTTCTCCTAAGAGATGGTAAAAAGGAGTATAGGTAGGATATAGCATAAGAATCCCAGTGGAAAGGAGTGGCTAGAAAATTAGCCTTAGAATCAGGGAGACCCAGGTTTAAGTATTGTCTGTAGTACATACCAAGTATTGGTCTTACTTAATTTCAGATTACTTAGTTTCTGATCTATATCACCGGAGAAAGGCTGAATACTAGTTTTCTATCTGAGTGAAATGATATGGCCAGTCTCTGGCCTATGACAATCTTTGAAAATGTCAAATAAATATTAAGCCATATCATGATTGTGTGATCAATTCAGTTGTGCCCTACTTTTTGTGACTCCATTTGGGGTTTTCTTGACAAAGATACTAGAGTGCTTTTCCATTTCTTTCTCTATCTCATTTTATAGATGAAGAAACTGAAGTTAACAGTTTTAAGTGACTTGCCCAGGGTTGCACAGGGAGGAACTGTATCAGGCCAGATTTGAACTCAAAAGGATGACTGTTTCTAACTCTAAGATTTGCCATACATCCTCTGTGCCACCTAGATATTATACTGTTATTCCGAATGTGCAGTCAAATGATAAACTAAATACACTAACTACTCAATTACTTATTCACTTAACAAATAGTTAAACTCAGTGCACACTATTTTCAAGGGATTCTCCAAGATATTATGATGGATACAAAAGGGAAACACAGTTTCTACCATCTTAGAGTTTAGGATCTTATAAAGGAGATGACATATTCACAAATACCTATAATAAAAAAGAACCAATTGAAAATGTGATGAAAGCAATGTAAAGTGCTATATTAATTTGAAATAATTTTGTTTAAGAAACTAAATAATCAAAAATACTAAAATACCTCTTCCTCTCAAGATCCATTTAATATCATATTTTATAACATTTACTATTTCTACTTATTTGCTTCTCTGTAAGTATAATTAAGGTAATCAAATTGTTTATAAAAAGATGCTTTAAAACTTAATTGCTGATAATAATTGTCATTCACAGTTGATCATCATATATATTCATGCTATTAATGTGTACAGCATAATACTGGTTCTGCTTGCTTCACTTTGTCTCACTTCATACAAATCTTTACAGACTTTATTTTGATCATTTTATTTGTCATTTTATGGCACAATAGTATTCCATTACAATTATATACTATTATCAACTATGCAAGGATCTCAGACACCTCCAAGGGACTTATGAGGAAAAGGCTACCCACCTCCAAGGGAGGAATTGATTCTGAATGCATATTAAACCATGCCATTTGTCACTGTTTACTTTATGAGTTTTTTTCATATACATCTACATATATGTATGTATGTGAATTCTCACCTTCTTTCAAAATATGATATACCAGGAAGTATGTTTTACATGATAGCACAGGTATAATCTATATCATATTGGCTGTTTCTCCAGGAGTGAGAGGGGAGGGAATGAAAGTAGGAGAAATTATGGATTTTAAAATGCCAGAAAACAATTAGTAAAAATTTTATCTGAAAAAAATGAAATGTTGAATTCTATTTCCAGAAAAATCTGGAGACAAAGTGAATGTCCCTTTCAGCCACTCCAATGACTGAAAAAGTTATCACGTATATTGTTGTTGTTCTTGTTCAGTCATTCTGAGTCTTCATGATCCAACTTGCATTTTCCTGGCAAAGATACTGGAGAGGGAGAAGTTTGCCATATCCTTCTCCAGCTCATTTTTTTCAAATGAAGGCAAACAGGATTAAGTGATTTACCCAGGTTCATAGGGCTAGTAAGTGTCTAAGGCCAGAACTCAACATCCTTATTCCAGGCTCAATGGTCCATTCATCATAACACCTAGCAGCTTTCCATGGCATATACATGTAAAGACACACTATCACAGTGTAAAGAACAATAGCAAGTCAACAAATATTTATTAAATTCCTACTACCCTACAGTCACTTAATAAATGCCTAATGAAAGATGACAATGAAATTTTAAAAGATAGCTTGTAAAGAGATCATAGATAAACAGACTTGTACGAAAATATTTATAACTGCACTTTTTGTGGTGGCAAAAAACTGGAAAACGAGGGTATGTCCTTCAATTGCGGAACGGCTGAACAAATTGTGGTATCTGTTGGTGATGGAATACTCTTGTGCTCAAAGGAATAATAAACTGGAGGAATTCCATGTGAACTGGAAAGACCTCCAGGAACTGATGCAGAGTGAAAGGAGCAGAGCCAGAAGAGCATTGTACAGAGAGACTGATATACTGTGGTAAAATCGAATGTAATGGACTTCTGTACCAGCAGCAATATAATGAAACAGGACAGTTATGAGGAACTTATGGTAAAGAACACTACCCACATTCAGAGGAAGAACTGCAGGAGAGGAAACATAGAAGAAAAATAACTGCTTGAACACATGGGTTGAGGAGGACATGATTGGGGATGTGGACTAGAAACAACCACACCAATGCAACTATCAACAATTTGAAAATAGGTCTTGATCAATGACACATGTTGAAACCAGTGGAAATGTGCATCGGCCATGGGTGGGGGGGATTGTGGAGGGTAAAGGAGAAAGTAGGAGCATGAATCATGTAACCATGTTAAAATGAATATCAATAAATGTTTTAAAAAATAATTACCAAAAAAAATGAAAAAAAAAGATAGCTTGTGCCTTCATCCAATGGGAAAGACAATATACAAACTACTGAGGATTTTAAAATTAATATTCAATAACTAAATATTTTATTTTTATAAAGTTTTATTAATAATAATAAACTAACCAAAAAAATTAACTAAAAGGTACTAACCAGCCCACTCCCAAGAGCAAAAGAGAAAGAGGGAGGAGTTGCAGCCAACTATAAAACAATAACGTGACCACACATATGTGGAGGCCCTGGAGAGATTAAAGAGAATTTTGGGAAATACTAAGGGACTTATGGGGGATGAAGTCCAAGATTAAAAATCTCCATTTATACACAACTATATACAAAGAATACATATACTAAATAAATTAATGATAATTAACATCAGGAAGCTGTTAGCCATTAAAGGGGTCAGAAAAAGCTTTTTAAAGAAGGTAAAATTTTAGTTGGGACTTGAAGGAAGTCAGGAGGCAAAGACAAGGAGGGAGAAAATTCCAGCCATGAGAGAATGAAAGAAATATCCAGACAATGGCAATGGGTTGGAGAATATGTTGGGGTTGAGTAAAGTATAAAAAGATTGTAAAGGTAAAAGTGGTTCAGGTTATTAAGAACTTTAAATTCCAGATGGAGGTCTTGAAATTTGATTCTGGAGATGATAGGGAGAAACGAATTTATTGAATAGGATAGTGACATGATTGGACTTGCCCTTAAGAAAGATCACTTTTTCAAGTGAATGGAGGATGAGCTCAAGTGGGGTAAGATTTGAAGCAGACCAACTAAAAGGCTATTTCAATAGCCTAAGTGTGAACTGATAAGAATCTGTGCCAAGATGGCAGTATCAGAGGACAGAAGAGAACATATTCAAAGAAATGCTACAAAGGTAGAGTTTATAGGTGTCGGCAGTGGATTTGATTTGGGACAAGGTGATAAAAGAAAGTAAGGATGTAAAGTGAGCATCTAAATTGCAAACTTTGGTGACTAAGAAGATGATTGCCCTTTATTGAAGTTGTAATGAAATTTTAAAAGGGAAGGAAGATTCTGAGTGAAAGATGGAATTAGTTGTGGATATGTTGCATTTGAGATGTCTACTGAACACTTAGACATTAGTTATAGAGTTCCAATAGACAGCTTGAGAAACAGATCTAGAGGTTAGGAGAGAAAGACTAGATAAGTGGATCTGAGAATCATTAATATAAAGATGATTATCTATCCATAGAAGCTGATGGAATCACCAAGCAAAATAATATAAATGGAGAAGAGATGAGGACCTAGGCTTAGGACAAAACTCTGTGAGATCCTGTGGTTAGTGAATATGACCTGAATGAAGGATGCAAAACAAATATAAGGAATTAATTATAAATCAAAAATAAAACCTTGGTAAAGCTTTATGAATTGGTCAAGGTAATATTAGAAGGACCACAAAAATATGCACAGTGATTAGAATAATGCAAATGAAGGCACCCTTCAGAAGAAATGCCACACAGATTAATAACAAAGGCAATCATGGCCAAGAAAATAGATGAAATATATTTGCCTCAGTTTGGTATAGATATGAATAAGAGCAGGGAAGGGAGATTTGAGGACTCATGCAGCCAGGGTTTCTTTGTCCATCATCTTTCTTTGCAATGAATAGTGACTAAATAGCAAAGAGGAATGGAGGAGTACTGTAGTCAGGTACTGTTGGATAAATTGTTGTGGTACGGAATTAGAAGTTATAAAGATACCAATAAAAATGTGTTTTAAAAAATATTTAACTTAATGATGATTTTTTAGACCAGGGGTCGGCAACGTATGTCTTGAGCCATATCTGGCTCTTTTGAGGGCCAGATATGGCTCTTTCTGCAGGAGCCATGAAGTCAAATTTTTTTTTTCAGGTGCTGTTACAGGAGCCACACTGTGAGCACTGTACGGCTCTCACGAAATTACATTCTAAAAAATGTGGCGTTTATGGCTCTCACAGCCAAAAAGGTTGCCGACCCCTGTTTTAGACCCTTGAACAGAATAGCACTGAATAATCAGATTAAGAATTAATTTATCTGTATTGTTAAAGCATAAGGTATTTGTTGTGGTTAAGGTTAATTTATATTTAACATCCTATGATAAAACATTGCATTTGTTTTTAAGAAGAAAAATGAGGAAAAAAGTAATATCAAACATTAGTTAGAATCCAAAATCAAACTTGCTGCCACACTTTACAATAGGACTTCTAGCAACAGTTAAAATAAATGAACTATTGAGAGAGAAATAGAGAGAGAGAGAGACAAAGAGAGAGAAAGAGAAAAAGAGAGAGAGAGAGAGAGAGAGAGAGAGAGAGAGAAAGAGAGAGAGAAAGAGAGAGAGAGAGAGAGAGAGACAGAGAGAGAGAGAGAATATCTATATAGTAATGTTCTTTTCTGTCAAATAGTCAGCAAACTTGAATGGATGAATATCTTTAACTTCTGCCCTAAGCTTTATAATAATATCTAAATAATTGAAAAGGAATTCATATAACAATTTTCTCATTTTGTTAACATAATTACTCTCTCAATTAAAGCCTCTGAAGAGTTGAAAAGGATAATGCTTTACTCCTTTGGGGACATATTCATAAATAATCATTGCTAATATAAGTATTGTTTTCATATATTTTCAAGTAACAAAAGATGAAGAATTTTTTAAAAACAGACTAAATAATAGACTAAATATTTGCTTAGTGAATTTATAAAGTCAGCCTCTATTCCCCTCTGGAATGTTATACCTCAAAAGTTTTCATCTTGTTCCAAATTATATAACATCCTTCTGTATATTACTGAGAGAATTATGAAATTTCCCTAGATGAAGGAATTAATTTCTATTTCTTTTCAGTTTTCCCATTTCCATTTTATTCTTCTTTAATAACCAACACCTGTCTTAACATCTGATATTTGTACATTTTTGTTGTGGAATTTGTGTTTTTGTTGTCTGAATTGGGTATCTCAAAATATAAAACTTTTTTCATTTTCCATGAAATCTCATTTTTATATATGCATATATTCATATACATATATAGAGAGATGTCTATACAAACATATATGTATGTGTATTCTCATCTATGCCTACAAATAATTTATCATGACTGCCTTTTACAAGGACTAACCCAATGTTATTTATAAACATTAAAGGTTTTCCTCCCAGAAAATGATCTCCTCTCCTACTTAACCAGTCCCAAATTCCTACCATTAAGATTATTCCTTTGAATGAAGATATTGACTCCACCATGTGAATGCTGCTATTAAAATGCAAATGTGTTTGCCTAATAGAAGAGAGAAGGGCTCTACCTTTGCTTTGTGGCTAATACATTAGCCTGCAATAAGCTGTATTGGGTTAACAAGCTGCCCAGCAATACAGAACAAGAGGAGAAGGAAGATAAGGTCTGATGAAAGGAAAAGAGAAATAGAAAAATGAGGACTTTAATTGAAAGTGTATTAGGGTCTGAATAGTATCATAAGCTTGTGACCACAATTACCAGCCAGACTAAGGCGGGCACTTCTCTTGAGCTTACAAGTTCTAAGGTCCAGCAGACTATGCTGAGTATTTAGGAGACCAGAGCCACAGGTTTGCCTAAGAAATACTAAACCATCCCATGTTGGAAATGGAGAATGACTGGTTGGTAGTGGGTTCATGCTCTCACAAGCCCCTGCACTTTCAGGATGAGTGAGAAGGTGAAACTCAAGCTTATTTTTAAAGTGTGTTACTTTGAAAAAAGACTCTTTTGTTTCAGTCTCGTAGCTCAAATGTCTATGGTGGTAACAACATCTAAGAGAGGGAGACTGGAAATGATACCACTCTTGGTCTGGGACAATGAAAATTGCATATAGAATAATATTAGAAATATAGAAACAAAATGTTAAAATCCCCAGTTATTTTTAAGCTAATAAATAAAAGATATCTCAAAGAGAATGATGATATGCTACATTAAAGAATCCATACTATCATAGGAAGATTATGTCAATGTTCCAAAAGATGTCATGTTCATAAATGGGAAAAAATAGTCCTCTCCTCTTATGTATTAAAATAAAATAATCCTAAGGGTAGATGGTATGTTGATTTGACATAAGAATTTTCAGAGTTTATTAGAGTAAACTAACTCATTAAGAAGATAAGATTGAATTAACCAGAAGATTATATATTTGAATAAACATTCCAATAAGTAATACCTTTCATAGAATCATTGCCTTGACCATTTCAATCAATACAATTTAAGAAATGTGTTTGTAAGGGAGAAAAAGAAGTTGGAATCCACTTGTTATTTAAAAAAATGATTATTATTAATCATGATTCCTGAAGTGACCATTCATCTATGAAATATATCAATGGCTAATAGGAACAAGTTTTTTTTTTAATCTTCCCTCCATTAATTCTAACCGTCCCTGCCTTATGAGGAGCTCACAGTATAATGGGGGAAATAACACATAAACTATTAGGTATACATAAGCTATGTTTAGGATAAATTTGAAATATTCAACAGAGGAAAGACTTGAGAAGCATTGAGAAAGGTTTCCTGTGTAATGTGGGATTTTAGCTGGAAAGTGAAGTATGCCAGGAAAGCTGGGAGATAGAGATGAGGAGGGAGAGCATTCTAGGGATGAGGAGCATTCATTTAAAATACTGAACTTCAAACAATGAAGTGTTTTGTTTGAGGAACAAGAAAGTCAGTGTCATTGAATCGAAGTGTACATAGTGGGTTGTAAGGAGTAAGAAGACTTAAAAAATGTGTATGAGGGGCAAGGAGGCTAAGCTAAGAAGGGCTTTGAACCCTAGAGGATTTTAGTATTTGATCTTAGAAATGATAGGTAGTGACTGAAGTTTATTAACTAATAGATTAGGAAAATCAATTTTGTGACTGAATAGAGGATGGACTATGGTGAGCATTGTGGAAGACAGACCAATTTATTGTATTTAGACTTGAGTACCATGATTTTGGTAAAAATTGATGAGCTTTAGATTGCCCAGAGCAAGTAACAAGGATGATGAAAAATTTATATAGTCAGGTACTATGAGGGTCAGTTGAAAGAACTGAGAATTTTTTAACTAGAAAAAAGATAACTCGGGAAAGATGAGGAAGTCATCTTGTGGAGTAAAAATTAGACAGTGTTGGCTTCAAGGGACAGAACAGGAAATAATAATTGGGTGGATGTTGCAGAGACAAATTTCAGATTGAACTCAGGAAAAACTTCCTAACGTATAATTGTCCTGAAGTACAATGAGCTACACCTCAATTGGTTTGAGATGGCCATGAAAAATCTTCAAGCAAAGGCTAGGGAGTCACTTGTTAACAATGTTTTAGTGATAATTCCTCTCTTCGAAAATTCTATTACATGGCTACCGAGGTCCCTTATAAGTCTCAAATTCTGTGATTATGTGAGAAAAGTGATGAGAGGAGTCATAAGTAAAGGTGGTGATGGATGTCAGAATAAAAAAGGCTAGAAATATTTTAGTTTATTTGTCATGTTTATTTTAGTTATTTATTTAAATTTATCATTTAAATATCACTAAATGTTTAGTTATCATGGAGGAAAAAGGACAGATCCAATAGGAGTGGAAAAGTGGAAGAACTGGAGATTTAGATGTATGAAGATAGAATAGTGAGGGGCAGCTGGGTAGCTCAGTGGATTGAGAGTCAGGCCTAGAGACTGGAGGTCCTAGGTTCAAATGCAGCCTCAGAAACTGCCCAGCTGTGTGGCCCTGGGCAAGTCACTTAACCCCCATTGCCCACCCTTACCACTCTTCCACCTAGGAGCCAATACACAGAAGTTAAGGGTTTAAAAAAAAGATAGAATAGTGAATTTGACAACTAGATATTTTAGGAAGCAAACTTTCTAGTCAAAGTATGACTATATATAGTACTAAATGTGACTATATCCATGAAATACAGTGAAAATGAAAGGCATTAAATTTGAGGAAATTAAAGATCCTGAAGACCAAAGTTTTAAAGAGACACCAATGTGGAAATTTGAAAAAGTAAAGAACAAGACGAGGAAAATTGTGAACTAGATTTAGAAGTTATTGGTAAAGTGAACAAGTGTCATTGTTCATTTAATTTATTCCATTTTCATTATTTTATCATTCCACCATCACTTAGTATGTCCCATATTGCAGGCACTGATCAGGACTTACCTTCAAGGAACTTAATTCTAATAAATGTTGTTCAGTCATCCAGTCATGTCTGACACTTTGTGACCCAATTTGGGGTTTTCTTGGCAAAGATATTGGAAGAGTTACCCATTACTTTATCCAGTTTATTCTACAGATGTGGAAACTGAGGCACACAGGGTTCAGTCACTTGCCCAGGATCACATAGCTAAATCACTGACTTCTGATGTGAACTCAGGTCTTCCTGATTCAGACCTAGTGCTCTTTCCACTGTGCCACTTAGCTGCCCCTCTTCTGATGAATACAAGGAATCTGAAAAAGTAATGGATATGTGCTCCCAAATTAGTAAAAATAGCAGCAACTAGGATGATAAGAGTATGGTTAAAAGGGAATGTGGTAAATTTCAAAAAGAAAAATAATTGTCTATTTCTTGTAAACTCCTAAAATGGGGAATAAAGCAATGTAAGTAAGAGTAATGGCAATAATACTTTTTTACCCTATACACTTTCTTAGATCAAGGACCAGGAAATGATTATACATGAAAGGGTTGCAGAGGAAGCCAAGTCAAAAACATTGTGATAAACTTGGTGATCATGCTGCCATTATTTATGTAAAACATCTCTGGACAATAGATTTTTGAGTTTCTTTTCAGAGTTAATGAAAGGAAATTCCAAAATGAAACTAGTGTAGAAAGCTGTCTGATCATATCATAATCAAACCTCATTTTTGATCCCAAATGCCATTAGTAAGATAGATCAATCCATTTTTTTATTAATTGTTTATTTTTAGAAAAAAATGTCCATGGTTACATAATTCATGTTTTTACTTTACCCGCTCACCCCCTCAAACTCCCCCAGCCCCATTGCTAACTCACATTTCCACTGGTTTTAATATGTGTGGTCAGTCAAGACTTATTTACATATTATTGCTAGTTGCATTGTTGTGGTCCTTTCAGGTCTACATCCCGAATCATGTCCTCATCAACCCATGTGTTCCAGCAATAGCTTTTCTTCTGTGTTTCCACTCCTGCAATTCTTCCTCTGAATGTGGGTAGCTTCTTTCTTTTCCATAAATCCCTCAGAATTGTCCTGGGTCATTGCATTGCTGCCAGTACAGAAGTCCATTACATTTGATTTTACCACAGTGTATCTATCAGTCTCTGTGTACAATGTTCTTCTGGCTCTGCTCCTTTCACTCTGCATCAATTCTTGGAAGTCTTTCCAGTTCACGTGGAATTCCTCCAGTTTATTATTCCTTTGAGCACAAGAGTATTCCATCACCAACAGATATCACAATTTGTCCAGCTATTCCCCAATTGAAGGGCATACCCTTGTTTTTCAGTTTTTTGCTACCATAAAAAGCATGGCTATAAATATTTCTGTATAAGTCTGTTTATCTATGATCTCTTTGGGGTACAAACCCAGCAATGGTATGGCTGGATCAAAGGGCAGGTAGTCTCTTAGAATTCTTTGGGCATAGCTCCAAATTGCCAGCCAGAATGATTGGATCACTTCACAACTCCACCAGCAATGCATTAATGTCCCAATTTTGCCACATCCCCTCCAACATTCATTACTCTCCCCTTCTTTCATTTTAGCCAATCTGCTAGGTGTGAGGTGATACCTCAGAGTTGTTTTGATTTGCATTTCTCTAATTATTAGAGATTTAGAACACTTTCTCATGTGCTTATTGATACTTTTGATTTCTTTACCTGAAAATTGCCTATTCATATCTCTTGCCCATTTTTCAATTGGGGAGTGGCTTGATTTTTTTATACAATTGATTTAACTCCTTGTATATTTGAGTAATTAGACCCCTGTCAGAGTTTTTTGTTATAAAGATTTTTTCCCAATTTGTTGTTTCCCTTCTGATTTTGACTACATTGTTTTTGTTTGTACAAAAGTTTTTTAGCTTGATATAATCAAAACCATTAAATTTACATTTTGTAATTTTCTCTAACTCTTGCTTGGTTTTAAAATCTTTCCTTTCCCAGAGATCTGACAAGTATACTATTCTGTGTTCACTTAATTTACTTATAGTTTCCTTCTTTATATTCAAGTCTTTCACCCATTCTGAATTTATCTTGGGGTAGGGTGTGAGATGTTGATCTAAACCTAATCCCTCCCATATTGTTTTCCAATTTTCCCAACAGTTTTTGTCAAATAGTGGATTTTTGTCCCAATAGTTGGGCTCTTTGGGTTTATCATTCACTGTTTTGCTGATGACACTTACCCCAAGTCTATTCCACTGATCCTTCCTTCTGTCTCTTAGCCAGTACCATATTGTTTTGATGACTGCTGCTTTATAGTATAGCTTAATATCTGGTGCTGCAAAGCCACCTTCCTTCACGGTTTTTTTTTCATTATTTCCCTTGATATTCTTGATCTTTTGTTATTCCAAATAAACTTTTTAAATAGGTTTTTCTAACTCAGTGAAAAAGTTTTTTAGTAGTTTGATAGGTATGGCACTAAATAAGTAAATTAATTTGGGTAGAATGGTCATTTTTATTATGTTAGCTCATCCTACCCATGGGCACTCTGTTTTTCCAATTGTTTAGATCTAGTTTTAATTGTTTGGAAAGTGTTTTGTAGTTATGTTCGTATAATTCCTGTGTTTGTTTTGGTAGATAAATTCCTAAGTATTTTATATTGTCTAGGGTGATTTTAAAAGGTGTTTCTCTTTCTACCTCTTGCTGTTGTGATGTGTGAGAAATATATAGAAATGCTGATGATTTATGTGCATTTATTTTGTATCCTGCAACTTTGCTAAAGTTGTTGATTATTTCTATTAGCTTTTTAGTTGATTCTCTAGGATTTTTTAAGTAGACCATCATATCATCTGCAAAGAGTGATAGCTTAGTCTCCTCATTGACTATTTTGATACCTTCAATTTATTTTTTTTCTCTAATTGCTACTGCTAGTGTTTCTAGTACTATGTTAAATAATAGAGGTGATAATGGGCATCCTTGTTTCACTCCTGATCTTATTGGGAAGGCTTCTAATTTATCCCCATTGTATATGATGCTTGTTGATGGTTTAACATACATACTGTTTATTATTTTTAGGAAAGGACCTTCTATTCCTATGCTTTCTAGTGTTTTCAGTAGGAATGGGCGTTGTATTTTGTCAAAGGATTTTTCAGCACCTATTGAGATAATCATGTGATTTTTTTGTTTGTTAGCTTGTTGTTATGGTCAATTATGTGAATGGTTTTCCTAATGTTGAACCACACTTGCATTCCTGGTATAAATCCCACCTGATCATAATGGATAACCCTTTTGACTATGGTCAAACTATGGTCAAAGAGACCCAGACCATTTTATAACTTGAGTCAGCACTAACAATCAAAGAGAATTCCACCCTCACTACACACACGCATGCATAAACACACACACACACACACACACACACACACACACACACACACACACCAATCAGCAAAGTTCACATCTATCATGTCTCTCTTTTGGGTTCTCTTTTATCTCTGAGCCTATGTCGCTTTTCGATTTTTCTGCTATGCTTTCTTGCTTTCATTTTTTAAAACTTTGTTTCCTATCTTAAAAATCAAAACTGTGCGTTGGTTCCAAGGCAGAAGAATGGCAAAGGCTAGGCAATGAGGATTGAGAGACTTTCTCAGGATCATACAAATAGAAAGTGTCTGAGGTCAGACTTAAATCCAGGTGCTCCCATCTCTGGGACTAATTTTCAATCCACTGAGCTATATGGCTACCCCACTCCCTGATTATTTTCACAATGCAATTTCAGGGCAATTATAGAGGAGGGAAAATACTTCAGATGGATTTAGTTAGGAGTGATGAGTATTTATTTGTTTGTAAAAAGTTAGTAACTGTCTGCCAAGGTGTGTCTACTTGAGTAGTATGGTGGATGTGCTTGAACAACACAGTCAAGAAAAGTAAAATGAGGGGGCAGCTGGGTAGCTCAGTGGAGTGAGAGTCAGGCCTAGAGACAGGAGGTCCTAGGTTCAAACCTGGCCTCAGCCACTTCCCAGCTGTGTGACCCTGGGCAAGTCACTTGACCCCCATTGCCCACCCTTACCAATCTTCCACCTATGAGACAATACACCGAAGTACAAGGGTTAAAAAAAAAAAGAAAAGTAAAATGAGAATGTGCCTTTCTGATTGAACATACCAATATTGGAAAATATGGAAATACTATTGTTTTCTAGGATTTCTCAAGTGACTTCTTTCCTTTAGATTTTACATCTACTCTAACCAAATCTTCTGTTGAGACATCTTATCCCATCTGTCATTGATAAAATGTTGTTATTTTAAAATCTATCTTGACTGAATAATTGTCGATGATGATGAATAGTCCATAGCTTATTTAAGAGTACTAGTATGAATGTCTGTTCTATAAACTGCATGAATTTAGTCTTTTAACTTTCTCAAGGCCACTGAATACTCTGCATTAAATTTTTATTCATGAACATACTATTACAGTAGTCTTCTCAAATAGCACAATTAAACATTAAAATGTATGTTGAATAAGCAATTTCCTGCCCCAGAAGATTGTTTAATTGAAAGCTTTCCATGTGTTTAAAATATTCCTTTCATATGAAAGTCAGCATTCCCCTTTTGACAACAATTAAGGTTTTTTAACCTAGACCTATGCATGATGTAGGTTTTATAGAATATTGTCTATTAGATTGGAGAGGCCTATTCATGGGGATTATGCACCTGAAATCATTAAATTCAACATCATGTAATCCTCAAGTCAATTTCTATTAATTATTTTTAGATTATTCTGATCATTGAAGAAATATGATATATTTTGTATATACACACATTTGTTAATGAAGTTCCAATCAATTATGAACCATTTAGTTATATTAAAATTATTTAATAAAAAGGGAAACTAGGAGATTTTCTTTCTTTGTCAACATATGGAATAAATAATAATAGTAGAATCCAGACTCCATATAATTATGTTTAAGTTTATCTTATTAATTCTTTCTTTTGAATAGTAATCCATCAATCAGTAAATATTTATTAAATATCTTTTTCTGTGTAAACTAATGTATGAAATTAAGGCTACAAAGAAATAATAAAGATTCCCTGCTCTGAAGGAACTCCTACTCTAATTGGAATGGACAAGATGCAAATAACAATAAGCAAACAAGATATATAGAGGATAAATTGGAAATAATTAATGGAGGGAAACCTTTGGAATTAGGTGGGATTGAGAAAGTCTTCTTATAGAAGGTGAGATTTTAGCTGAGAAATTAAAGAAGTTGAGGAAAAGTAAGAGAAAAGAGAGAGGGAGGGAGAGAGGAGAGAAAGAGAGAGAGAGAGAGAGA
>NC_058133.1:378719242-378816091 GCF_016433145.1 Gracilinanus agilis
GAGAGAGGAGAGAAAGAGAGAGAGAGAGAGAGAGAGAGAGAGAGAGAGAGAGAGAGAGAGAGAGAGAGAGAGAGAGAGAGAGAGAGAATTCCATGTGTGAGGAATAAAAAATGAAAATTCCATGAGTTGGGAGATATTTTTCTAAGAAAATAGCAAGGAGACCAGTGTCACTGGATTGCAGGGTAGGTGATGTGATGTTATGTGTAAACCTGGAAAGGTGCATGTTGGGGTGATTTAAGAAAGATTTTGAACAACAGATAGCTGTATTTTTGATCCTGAAGATGATGAAGAACAACCAGGATTATTGAAATAGGTAGGTGGGGAAAGAATAGAGATACTAGCTCAGGAAAATTGCTTTGACAGATGATTAGAGAGAGGATGGATAGTAAGGGACGAGGGGTTGGGGCAGGCAAATGAAACAGCTGACTATTACAATAATCTAGCCATGAGGTTATAAGGGGTTGTATTAGGTGGTAACAGTGTCAGAGGAAAGAAGAGGACATATAAGAGAGATGAAACAAAGGTAAAATTGACAGGCCTTGGTAACAAATTAGATCTGGGGTTTAAGATAAAATGAGGACTTTAGGATAGGACCTTTGGGGTCTTTATAGAGTACTAAAGCTGACTTTCCTCAGTGTTTCTAATTTGTCCTTGGAAGTCTCAGCTAATGATGTAAATGGTGTCATCAGCCATTGCTGCTCTGAAGAAACTCTTACTGATGCTTATGGAAATCCCATATCTTGGGGTCTTTTGAATTTACATGGTCATCACCAAAGCAATAGAGGAGAGAAATCTCATCTTCCTTCCTTTAAGAGCAATCCCAATAAGAAGTCTTTTATTACTGAATTTGACTAACACTAGACTCACTTTTTCTAAATGTTTATGAGCTGCAAGTTATGTTCTAAAAAGCCCAAGAAGCTTTTTTTTAAAATCTCCCCAGGCAATATCAGAAGAGTTCCTTTGTGAAACACAGGTGTGTCTCATGCTTTCAGCCATTCCTGAGATATTTCCTGCTATTATCAAAGCTCTTGAATCCTCTCAAAGTCACCAAAGACTTATTCATACCTATATTACACTTTGACTTTATTGATTTAATAGCACTGCCTTTTGCTCCTCTGGTATTCATACCCTTTTAAGAGGAAAGTCTACAATACCTTAGTAGAAGTATCCACCTCCCCTTCCACCTTTGGAAGACCTGTGGGAGATAGGCAGGAGTTGCATAGAGAAATCTGGAATTTTCTTTGTTAGACAGAGTAACCCTATGGAAGATATAACAAATCTATTAGATTATGCGACTTATAAAAATCAGGAAACAGAATGTTTTAAATTGGCAATATATCAGAAAGTGCAAGGTATATGATTACCAGAAATTTATCAATGAATTAGCTTCTAAATAGAAATGAATCAGGGCCCAAACAATAGCATTTATAATATTTTTCTATCTTTATAACTCCTTGGAAACTTAAAAAAATTAATATTCTTAAGAAATAACTTATAATCTTATTTTTGAAATAAACAAAAAAATTTACTAGAGCATAAATTGGATCAGGAGAGTATAGAGAAAAGCTACCAAAAGTATACTCAATCTGGAAAATAAATAGGTCTTTAAGCCCTAATTTGGACAGGTTTTTTTTTCCCTCTTAAATAAAAAATATATACTAAATACTTTGAACTACATAGACTAAACCTAGTTGACCTGAATAATTCATTGTTTTTTATCTGAAAGCTCTAATACTGACTGCCATTTGGAAATGTTAATATAATATTTCTTTTTCAAAGATAGTTCTACTTCAAAATAGTTTAGAACATGATTCAGTGTAATACAGTGAAAAGAACAGTAACTTGAGAATCAAAAGTCATATGATCATGTCCTACCTTTGTATTTACTAACATCTTTTTTTATCTAAGATATTTCATTCAAGATTTTCAAAATGTCATGGGTATAACAGGAAAATGCTAAATTACCTTCTAGTTTTAAATCCTGTTATTCTACTTAGAGAAACTACAAAGTGGGGTATGGTAAGGAACTCAATACTTATAAAATCCAAAGATATCTATATTTATTGTATTGTGCTAAAGTTTCATTTATTTTCCTCAAAAAAAACCCCTATGGTTATATTCTAACTCAAATTCCTATATTGTTTTGTATTTTCCTCACAAAAAACTCAATAAGGTACAAGTTGTATTATCCCTGTTTTCCAGATAAGAAAATGAAGTCTTAGAGAGGTTGAATTAACTCCTTAAGGCCATATAGATAATAAAAAAATCTATCAACAAACAACCCATTAGTTAAGATTGACCTATATTTTCTTAGGAATCAAATTTATACAATTTATATTTTAGAAATAGAAGTTTGAAACTGATAACTGAAATACACAATTAATGTTATAAAATGAAAATATTCATATTGATGACTTCTCAAAACATTATTTTTAAAGAAAACCTTTATTTTTTCATTTTATCCTTATATTCTGCCCTTTTCCTTCTTCTCTATCACAGACTATATAACCAGATTCCTCCAATCTTTAGGATTACAGCTAAATGAAATTGCAAACAATTTCAATAGAAGTTAGTTTCAATTTGTTTTGCCCTATTCCTTCCCAAAGAATCATGTTAATAAAATATGTTAATCATGATTCAGGCTTTGGAAAAAGTTATTGTTTTAGGTGTCTAAGTAGCAAAACAGAAGGTCTTTATAGATTGTAATCTCCATGAGGTCAGGGACTATCTTTTGCCTCTTTTGTATCCCCACTAGTGCAGGGCCTGGCAGATAACAGACACTTAATAATTGTTCATCGATTGATTTATTTTGACTGGAATATGTTTAAAATTCAAATAAACTTCAGGTCAATGACAAAAATGTAAATCGAAGAGCAGGTTACTTGTTGAGTCTTTTTCTGTCTTTTATGACTCTTTATGGAGTGTTCTTGGCAAAGATACTGGAGTGGTTTCCATTTCCTTCTCCAGCTCTTTTGACTGATGAGAAAACTCTAGCAAACAGGATAAAATGACTTGCCCAGGGTCACACAATTAGTAAGTGTCTGAGGCCAGATTTCAACTCAGGAAGAGGAGTCTGATGCCAGTACAGATATCTTATCCACTGTGCTACCCAGCTAGCCATGATTTTTTAAAATTCTTTATTTGGTAAGACTATGTGAAGTTAACATTATGACTGTCCTCAAATGAGATCTGTTTCTGAAGATCAATATAACAGATATATATGTATACATATATACATATATGCAGAAAGTTTATATATATAAACTCTCTGCATTCAAATTTTAATTGAAATAGTTTCATCTCTATTTTTGAAAACTCTTTAAATCCATTGCAGCAAATTGAGTGGGATTTCAATGTTGCAAAGAAGAAACTAAAATTCAGTCTAAACCAACATAGGTTTACATAACAACTAATATGTGCAGATAATTTCACTAGATAGGTTTATTGTCTAGAATCCAATGCTTGGTGCATAGACACTTAATAAATGCTTCCTGACTTTCTTGCTAACTTGACTGAATAGAAAGACATTAGGATAAAGGAAAGCAAAATATGTTGTGAAAACAGACTTATGAAGTAAATTCAGATTCTTCTCTTTCCCCATATCAATACCCTACCCACAAAGTATTTAAACAGTTTTCAGCTTTACTTTCTTCCTTTTATTGAGTTCATGGTTTTGCATGCCTAGTATATAGTGGAATGAGCTAGAATAATATTTGTTCTTATGAACATTTTCAACCTCTAAATTATTATTATTAGTGATTTCACTAATAGCGAATTCACACTTCCTGACTTCTAGATTTCAGACTGGAAAGCCCTGAAAGGGGGCTATTTAGTCCAAGCTCCTTTATAAATAACTATCCAGCCTGTGACCCATAAGAAGGAATCCCTACTCCCAAGAAACTACTCTTTCCTATTAGATGGTACTAATTGTCAGGAAGTACTAATTTCCTTATATTGGATCTGCCCAAATTTACCACACTAGAGCAATATCTGCTCTATGGGGCGAAGTAGATGAAACCGAATCCTTCTGCTATTTTATGAAGAGCTCCAATATTTGCTCACCAAGTTTGCTCACAAAATGCAGTAAAATCATCTCCCTTTTCCTATTTCTTTCTTAATATGACCCAAAACAACATTTTTGGGGATATTTTACCTATCTTTGAGTTATATTGAGCTTTTTAACTGCTATTTAATCATGCCTACTCCACTGTGTATTTGTAAAGTTGATATTTTGAATATAACTTTAAGGTCATTACATTTTCTCCTAGTAAATGTTGTTTTATAATACTTGGTGCATTTTTGTAGCCCATTGAGATTTTTTAGAATGTTGAATTTATCATCCAATGTGATAGCAATGCATCCTCCCAAACCCCTTGTATACTCCCCCATCCCATTTCATATCATCTAAATATTTAACAAGCATGCCAGTGGCTCCATATTAAGTGTTGAGGAAAAAGGTTGAAGAACAAGTACAAACACAGCTCTCTAGGTCATACCAGATGGGACCTCCTAATTTGGAATTACCTTATCATTTACAGGGGATGCTATATTATTTTTATTTATTTATTTTTAACATTTTTTCATGTTTACATGATTCATTTTTTCCCCTCCATTCTTTCCTCTCCTCTTCCAGAGTCAATAAGCAATTCCACTGGGTCATACAAATGTTACCACTTGATACTTATTTCCATATTATTCATTTTTCCTTAAGACCGATTTTTTTAAAGCCTAAAGCCCCAATAACATACTCATGTATACATGTGATAAGTGATGTCCTATGTTTTGCTTCTTCATTTCTACTCCCATAGTTTTTTCTCTCAATGTGGATAGTATTCTTTTATATGTCATTCAGGAGTGTCCTGGCTTGTTGCATTGCTACTAGTAGCAAAGTCGATTATATTGGATCATTCCACAATGTTTTACTTTCTCTGTACAATATTCTCCTGGTTCTGCTCATTTCACTCTGTATCAGTTCATTGAGGTTCTCCCAGTTCATATAGAAAGTCTCCAGATCATCAATCCTTACAGCACAATAATATCCCATTGCCATCATATACCACAGTTTGTTCAACCATTCCCCAATTGAGGGATACTCCCTCATTTTTTTCATTTTTTTTTGCTACCACAAAGAGTATGGCTATGAATATTTTTACACAATTACTTTTCCTTACTATCTTTTTGGGGTACAAACCCAGCAATGGATGGTATTGCTAGATCAAAGGGTAGACTTTTTTTAAAGCCTTCTGTGCATAATTCAAAATTGCCTTCCAGAAAATTCGCAACTCCACCAGCATTGCATTAGTGTCCCGATTTTGCCGCAACTCCTCCAACATTTATTATTTTCCTTTACTGGCATGTTGGCCAATCTGCTATGTATGTGGTGGTAAAGGGATGCTATATTTAAAAAAACCTGCTATGAAATTACTTGATATAGTAGCTCAAAGTCTTTAATTGAAACTGAAAATTTTATTAATTCTTCTCCGGACTTATTTACTCATTTGAATGGCTTTATATGATTATAAATTTAGAACTTGCGAGAAATTTAAAGGCCAACTGATCCAACTCTCTCATTTCATCAATGAAAAAACACTGAGTCAAGAAAGGTTCAGTAATTTCACAAGAGTTCCAGTGACAGAGGAAAGATTTGGACCCAGATTCTGACTCCAAACCCAATACTACATCTTTTCCTTCCATTATGCCAAATGTAAACTATCTAGCTTGATTCTTGTCCAAAATTTCCATAAATTCTCCATAAAGTATCTAGGTGAAGTCCTTTCTGCGTTTCTTTTAATAATTTAAAAATAGTGAGACAATTTCCCTGTCATCCTTCTTGCCATGTAACAAGACTGCTTCTTTTTCTGGTCTTACATATTCTTATTAATATCTATTGCATGATTTCTCTCATATCTTCAAACCTTCTTTGGTTATATACTGCTGTACTTCAACTCAACAAACATTGCTCATTTACTATTTTGGCACCTCCAACTACATTTGTTCTATAATTACTCAAATTTCAGTGAAATGTGAAACATAAATTATGAGAATGTGATATAGTATGCTGTCATGTTTTAGGAAAAAGCCACTTTACTATATTTGACCAACATTTGATTTTATTTGATTTTAAGCTCAGTGTTGTCAGGTAAATTCTATGGGCAAATGTTGGAAAAGAAAAAATAGAGGGGAGGCCATGTGGATGTCTACTCTCTGCTATGGTGAATAGCCAAGTCATAGTGAAAAAGTTTCTTTAAATGGTCAAAGTAGAAAGTAGCAGAGAAAATTGAAATCTCATGGTTTGGCTTCATATGATTGATTGATGTTGCAAGCTCATAGGTTTAAGCAGCGTGACCACACAATATATACCCTATATATTAACTAGTTTCAAACACCAGATACCTTCTGAGATAGAAATGCAGTGTTTATATGGCGAACTGCTAAATAACTTTGCAAAAAGTATAGCTTTCCTTTGATGTATATCATAAAACTTCAGATGTTATTCTGGTCAGGATTCATAAAGAGAACAGTACTATTTTGTGGCATGTATACAATTGTTCCTTGGGCTCAAATGCAGATAAGTCTCAATGCTTGCTCTGTTTCTACATTACTGGAACAGTATCCTTACTTATCCTCCTTTGATGAACCTACTCTATTTTTCAAAATAATTGCTCCTGATTTAAGTGGAAATGAATTGCTCATTCTCACCATTTTTTTCTAGTTTGGAAGAAAACAAAAACAAGTATAGTCTTCAGAATCCCTGAAGTTATAGAACATTTATATACTACAGATACTTATAACTAATTGTGATAGGTTGGAATTTTATGTCTTCAAAATAGGAAAAACATAATTTGGGATGAAGGAGACTATGTATAATGGTGGGAATGATTTTTCTTTCTTTTTTTAAAAAAAGTTACAACTATAGAAACAAGTGTCACTAAACATATACAATCATTTCATCTCATTGAATCGTATTTAACCAACACATCAAAGTTTCTATAGAAGATTTAACTAAGACATAGATACAAAAATGACTCAGAAAATTTAACTTGAGGACTATAGATGTAGCACTCAAAAAGACTTCAGAAGTCAGTTAGTTTGACTTTTTCATTTTACAGATGAGAAAATGGAGTTTTGATGAGTTAAATGATATGCCTAAGCATCAGAGGTAGACATTGTATCTAGTTCCTTTATCTCAAACTTTTTCTTTTATATTGTGCTATTACATCATTCCATTAGGCCTCAATTCAGCTTTCATTGGCCAGATAGACAGGAAGGAAGGAACAAAAAGAGAATAATGGAGAGAGGGAGGGAAGAAGAAAATAAAGAATGGAAGTAGAGAAAGAATGGAGAAAGGAGGGAAGAGAGAAAGGAGGAAAATGAAGAAGGAAGGAAGGAAGGAAGGAAGGAAGGAAGGAAGGAAGGAAGGAAGGAAGGAAGGAAGGAAGNATCCTACTCATTGTAGTCGTCAGATTAGGAATAATGTCACGGGGTGGGATAGAACATTTCAGGGGACCGAATATGGCCCACAGGCAGTAGTTTGTCCATCACTGATCTAAGGTTTCCTAAATACTCAAAAGAAGTGTTTCCCATTATGGTATTATCTTTAAACCACACAGAAAATGGTTCCTAGGAAAAGGCCTTACCCAATGGTCTGGGATGCCTTTAATTCCTCTTTTTTTCACTGGCAAATGTGGAAAAGTGAACTCTTGCCCTTGAGATTAAAATAAATCAATCTCCATTTTGTCAACTGAATTCTAAACTCATTTTAACTGTTTTGTTTTAGATACATTTTTATGACTTTTCTTTTATACAAATTATTACACATAGATTATCTTACTAACC
The DNA here is from genome assembly GCF_016433145.1 of Gracilinanus agilis. Lineage (NCBI taxonomy): Eukaryota > Metazoa > Chordata > Mammalia > Didelphimorphia > Didelphidae > Gracilinanus > Gracilinanus agilis. The sequence goes on from NC_058133.1 coordinate 378,727,079, forward strand.
CATATGTAAGTCAAACGGCACACCTGTCAACCTAGACTGGTCAAGTCACTTAACCCTGTTTGCCCAGACCTTGCCCTTCTGTCTTAGAGTTGTTCCTAGGACAGAAAGTAAGAGTTCAAAAATAAAAGAAATAACCTATAATCCGTCTCAATGGTCACAGGAGCCAGGGATAGGGATGGCATCAGTGATTCTAGTGGAAAGCTAGACCCCCAAAGAGTACTTCATCTACTAGTGCGGTTCTAAGGTTTGTAGCCCTAGAATTCTGCTTAGAACACAGCCCAGGCTCCCAAAGTTAGTTTGTGTCAGAGTTGAGACTCGAACCAGGTTCTTCTGTCTCCAAGGCCAGTTCTTTGTCCACTGTGGCTTTCTGCCTCTTAAATCCCTAGATGGAGTATAGAACTAATAGATAAGATTTTTTTTTTAACAGCATAGGATTGCTAAGGATCTAGTAAAATAATTTGGTAAGCTGTCACAAGAGCATTACATTTCAAACTCAAGCATCCAGACATCAGGAATACTATTCCATTTATCTTTTTATTTTTAAGATGATGCTTTAAAATACAATAACCATTATAAACACTCTTTAGTTCCAACTTAAAGCCAAGATAAACATCAGTGCCTCTGTATTTTAATAGCTCTCAGTGGCTTTTTGCTTCACTTTGAACAAATGTTCCGGCTCCATTGGTCACTCCTGGTAGAGTCCCAGCTATTTTCTCCTGCCCTTGTTTTATAGAAAAAAAGTTTTAATAGTGAAGGACATAAAGGCACAGAAATAAATAAACTAAGTACAGTTCCCACTCTGAAAGACCCCCCCACAATCTAAAAGCATCAAGATCATCAAATTAATAATGACAAATGTTCATATAACACTTCAGTGACAGACTTTGAGCCACCCCCTAACCTATGAGGCACATGCTAGAATATAGGTGTTTTCTCCACTCCAAACAAGCACACTGAGAGAAGAAAGGCTGTCTGCCCAGGGTCATCCACCAAGGTCAGTGTCAGGCAGATTCAAACGCTGGAGACCTCTTTCTATTGGCTTCACATTTCCCTTCCCAGTTTGGTTTTAAATGCCCTTCTTTACCTTAATATGCCTGGGAGTTAACAAGGCAAAAAATGAAAGGAGCTCCTGGCCTCAGGGAGCTTACATACTTCTGCGGGCAGCACAAGGAATGGGGCACAAGTTAAAACAAAATCATCTCAAAAGTGATTCCGGAAACATTTGTTAATGTGTCAGGTGCTTAATAAATGTTTGTTGATTGACTCTAGTGCCAGGGGTACAAAAGAGCCCCAGCTTTTAAGTGTGATAAAGAGAAAATTGATCATGGAACAACAACAAAATTAATTCAGAAAGATAAATTGAGGTTTCTATAGGAAGGAAGGAAGGAAGGAAGGAAGGAAGGGAAAGGAAGGGAGGGAAAGGAAGGGAGGGAGGGAAAGGAAGGGAGGGAGGGAGGGAGGAAGGAAGTTGGTCTTCAGTTCAAGGGGGAGAAAAAGCCTCAATGTGTTACTGTGTCATCAGAGTAAAAGCTGAATGTGATTTTTCATCATTAGAAATAATCAGCATTGGACAAGGTGAGTAACACAGACAGAATCATAAAAGTAAATGTGATTCTGCCCTCAATGTTACTTTCATTTTGCCTGTCAAGTAATCATGAAAAAAGTGGCTCACCTATTCTGATAAATAAAAAGTGATCATGGCTGTAGAATACTGGTATATATTGACCTCAGACTATTATCCCATGTCAGAATCCAGAAACCCTGAAGTCCTTGAAACTGTTTGTCAATCAGTGACTCATATGCCCTAGTTATTAGAATGGGATTACTTGAAGTCCTCAGCAATCTTAAAACGTTAAAATTTTGAGTTTTTGCATGTCAAATACTTAGCTTTTGAAATCTAATTCTTTTTAGTTTAATTTATTTCAAGACATGAAAGCCCATTAGAAAATAAAGAACATCTTTCTATCTACTCATAAAATTGAAGTAAATAGGCTCAAAGACCTAGGCTCAGAGACTATTTAGTCCATCGTCCTCATTTTACAAATGAAGAAATTCAGGCTTTTTTTAAAAGAAGTTGTAATTTTCCCAAGGCTGCCCATGTAGTAGAAATCAAAGATGAGATCTTAACAAAGATCTTGTATATAAAGCTAGTTTTTTTTCCTCTGTAATGAGCTAAATGAAAACCTAAAAGTCATTACTTTCTTTAAAGTATACACTCTCCCTCTCTTCAGTTTCTGAATTCAAGCAAGGGATTGTATTAAGTATTCAACAAAAAGGCAGTAAACGTGGTCCCTGCCTTCATAAAGATAATATATTTAAGATGAGACAACATGCAAATTACATATATATGATATGATATATAGATATATAATGTAAATGGCAGATAATCTTAGAAGGGAGATACATACACACACAAAAAAAACCCCTTGAATACTTTTTTTAAAATGTTTTCTCTGTCTTTTCTTCAGAATGAAAGAAAAACATTTACTAATCAGTAACTATCTGTGGCAAGCATTGCATCGTTAGTTGATTTTATATATATATATATATATATAAAATGAGAATATCCCTGCAGGCAGCTAGTTGGCACAGTGAAGACCAAGAATCAGAATGACCTGGATTCAAATGCAGATTCAGACACTTACTAGCTATGTAACCCTGTGTTTATTATTTAATATTTTCTCTGTTTGCTCAACTCAAAAATGAGGGATCATAATATTACCTAACTTTGTTAGGTCGTTGGGGTTGTTGGGAGGACCAAATGACAATACTTGACTAGCACTATCCCAGGAACAGTGAAGGGTAGGTGCTTTATTTAATGATTTTATTCCATGCCCTCGAGGAGTTCAATAGTGAAGACCAGGGGCATATATTAGGGGCAGGTAGGTGGTGAGGTGCAGAGAATACCAGAGTTGCAGTCAGGAAGACTCATCTTTCTGAATTCAAATCTGGCTGCAGATACTTCCTGGCTATGTGCCTTTGGGCAAGTCAGTTAAACCTGCTTGCCTCAGTTTCCTAATCTATAAAATAAACTGGAGCAGAAAATGTCAAACCACTTGGTATTTTTATCAAGAAAATCCTAAATGGGGTCACAAAGAGTTGAACATAACTGAAAAGGACTAAACAACCTCAACAATGACAAACACACCAAAGAGCAGTGGCTAGAGAGTTATTGTGGGAAAAAGAAAGTGAATAAAGGTTTAATACACATGATTTGATTAGTTTTCAGAATAGGTGGGAAAAAACTGAGGGTGCCCATCTTTGGCACCATGGTGTTTAGGTTCAAGTAATCATTGTTTAATTGAATTACTAGACAGGCTAAGATGGAGATACCTTCCCAATTTCCTTTGGACAATTACATAATTATACATTTTCAATTGATTGAATACGAAGTCTATTTTTCTGTGTTTAGTGACTATAGTTAGAGGATTTAGGTTCTAATTTCTGGGTGAAGAAAAGAACTTACAAAGCAGTTTGAGCAAATAAGATCCTTTTTAATGCCTGTGGCATGTAACCAAAGAACAGGTGAAAGCTTAACATTAATATGGTCATGTTAATAGAGGAAATAAAATTTAATTGGATTTTCTCTAATAAGGGTTTATATTTATGCAATAGCTAACTTCTAAAATTAAGGTTGGAAGCACATCAAATAAATGATTTGGACCAGGGATGGCCCTTAGGCAAGATTGGGAAATAATTGAAAAGAATTTGGGTCATTCTCCTATGTCCTCTATTACAACATCCTTGTCACCCTTTTGTAATCTCATCCCCCTTTCCCCATTCTCTCTAATGCCTCTATATTACCTCCTGGCAGCTCATAGTCTCTCCTAAAAGTAATTCCTTGCCTTCTCTAGGCTTGAATCCAAATTATTTCTCTTCCCCAGCTACCGCCCCCAAACCTCCCCCACACACTCCCTCTTAGCTGACTCACATTTCCACTGATTTTTGCATGTGTCATTTATCAACACTTATTTCCATATTATTGATAATTGCACTGGGGTGGTCATTTGGAGTCTACATCCCCAATCATGTCTGCATCAACCCATAAGATTCAAGCAGTTGTTTTTCTTCTGTCTTTCTACTCCCACAGTTCTTTCTCTGAATGTGGGTAGCTTTCTTTTCCATGTCTCTCAGAATTGTCCTGGGTCATTGCATTGCTGCTAGTACAGAAGTCCATTACATTTGATTTTACCACACTGTATAAGTCTCTGTGTACAATGTTCTTCTGGTTCTGCTCCTTTCACTCAGAATCAGTTCCTGGAGATCATTCCAGTTCACATGGAATTCCTCCAGTTTATTATTCCTTTGAGCACAATAGTATTCCATCACCAGCATATACCACTATTTATTCAGCCATTCCCCAGTTGAAGGACATACCCTCATTTTCCAGTTTTTTTGCCACCACAAAGAACGCGGCTATAAATATTTTTGTACACATCTTTTTCCTTATGATCTCTTTGGGGTATAAACATAGCACTGGTATGGCTAGATCAAAGAGCAGTCTTTTAGAGCCCTTTGGGCATAGTTCCAAATTGCCAGCCAGAATGGTTGGATCAATTTACAACTCTGCCAACAATGTAATAATGTCCCAGTTTTGCCATATCCCCTCCAACATTTATTATTTTCCTTTGCTGTCATGTTAGCTAATCTGCAAGGTGTGAGGTAGTACCTCAGAGTTGTTTTATTTTGCATTTCTCTAATTATAAGAGATTTAAAACACTTTTTTCATGTGCTTATTGATAGTTTTGATTTTTTAATCTGAAAATTGCCTATTCATGTCCCTTACCCATTTATCAATTGGAGAATGGCTTGACTTTTTGTACAATTTATTTAGGTTCTTATATATTTGATTAATTAGGCCTTTGTTAGAGTTTTTTGTTATAAATATTTTTTTCTCAATTTGTTGATTCCCTTCTAATTTTGGTTGCCTTTGTTTTGTTTGTACAAAACCTTTTTAATTTAATGTAATCAAAATTATTTATTTTACATTTTGTAATATTTTTCTAACTATTGCTTGGTTTTAAAATCTTTCCTTTCCCAGAGATCTGACAAGTATACTATTCTGTTTGCCTAATTTATTTATAGTTTCCTTCTTTTATATTAATGTCATTCAGCCATTCTGAATTAGTCTTGGTATAGAGTGTGAGATGTTGATCTAGACCCAGCCTCTCATATTGTTTTCCAATTTTCCCAGAAGTTTTTCTCAAATAGTGAATTTTTGTCCCCAAAGCTGGGCTCTTTGGGTTTATCATAGACTGTCTTGCTGAGGTCATTTACCTTAAGTCTATTCCAATGATCCTCCTTTCTGTCTCTTACCCAGTATCATCTTGTTTTGATGACTGCTGTATGATTTGGTACAGTTAGGCCACCTTCCGTCACATTTTTTTTTTCATTATTTCCCTTGATATTCTTGATTTTGACTCCAAGTTCTAAACTTTCCTCAAACTCATTAACTTCCCAGTGCCTCACGTGCCCCCATGTCTCAAAAAATAATACAACTTTCTTTGTTTATTGATATTTCCTCCAATATCTGTTAAAGTAAATGACTTACTAACAAAGTAATTCATACCAAAACAACAGTGGCTTAAAGTGTGAATTAAACAAAGGGTGAGTACATATATTAGCCTCTAGATAACCAAGAAGAAATACTTTTTTGGTAGGGTAGTCCTTTTGCAGTCCTCTCAGATTATATAGTTTTATGAATAAAACTCATCTTTGCTCTAGAGATAAATATGAGTTTTATTAAATACTTATTATGCACTAGGCATTGTGCTGAGCACCATGAACACAAATATGTGCAAATAAGACAGTTTCTCTTATCAAGAAGCTTACATTTTACAATATGAACACAGCATATAAAGATGCTGGGAGAGGGAGCTAATTTAAGGGTATTTAGGGTTCCTTCTAAAATAATTCCTGGAAGTCCATCGCCATTCAGGAGAGCAAGAGCTCTCTTGATCTAGCAGAAAAACAAGATGAATATTCTTTTCTTTTTAAAGGTGATTAATTAGGCGAAAGGAGGAGGAGGAGGAAGAGGATAGAGCTTATATGACTTAATTTTTAAGTTAAGTGTTTTGTAATTACTGTTGTGGGATGTATCTTGTGTCACATCTTATTTTGGAGATGATTTTCACAACCGTGAAATATGAGCTTCTGTGTATATTTAACAATATTGATGATGTTTTGCCTGGTCTGGTGTGCTCATTATTGAGAGGATTGAAATTTGAGTTCTTTATCATTTACTGCACATTCACCTATAATCTCAGATAAACTTTTCCCCTCTGACGTTTTTCTTTCTTAAAGCGCTATTCACACTTTTGCCCCAACTCATCTTCTCCTGGTTTCATGCTTTTTTCCTTGTAGATCATTTTTTTCAATCACCTTTCCTCTTTTAAAAGGTGATCTTAAAGGTGCTGGTTTAAATGCCAGGAAATAGACTTTATAACCTATAAAACAGGATTAGCACTGTGACTCACAGTTAAATTGTCCAATTTAGCTTCCAGCCTCAAAGTATTGGATTGGATCTCTCCCCATATGTGCAAAGCTGTCTGTGAGTACTTAATGTCCATCTAAGTTCAAATGAAAGGAGGTACACCTTTTTCTACCATACACAAAAATATGGATTTGGCTCTAAACTTACCTATTGGGATTTACCTTATTTCGATTCAAGTGGCTGGGTCAGGTCAAAATTCAGTTAAACTGGCTCAGGATGTTTACAGTACTATCAAAATACAGAACTAAAATCTCTCTCTGTCTCTGTCTATTTCTGTCTATCTGTATCTCTCTCTTTCTCTGTCTCTGTCTCTCTCTTATACACACACACACATACAAAAATGTAAATGTTAAAATTAATGGTTTGGTTAAACATATGAAAATTATAAATATTTTATTTATAAAGTAGAGAAATACAAAAGGGTAGAAAAGACATTAATCTATCTAACTAAATATTGTTCCAGTGCTTGGCTCAGCCAGGACTTGTTAACCTTCAATCATAATTAAACTGTCTTCAGAAGACAGGAAGGGGATGCAGCTGGGTAGCTCTGGATTGAGAGTCAGGCCTAGAGACAGGAGGTCCTAGGTTCAGGTCCAGCCTCAGATACTTCCCAGCTGTGTGACCCTGGGCAAGTCACTGGACCCCCATTGTCCACCCTTACCACTCTTCTACCAAGGAGCCAATACACAAAAGTTAAGGGTTAAAAATTAAAAAAAAAAGGCAGGAAGGGAAAACCAGCTATCCACTCACCCAAGACAATGATGATAGGAGCTGAAGGTGGCTCCTGAGACCAACTTTCTTCTTTGAGCCAACCTTCTTCTTGAAGCTGACTTCCTTCTTGGAGTGACTCTTCTTGGAGTTCTCTCTCTACTAGCCTCCATCACCAGAATCCTTGACCAGACTTGCCTGCTCAGGGATTTTCATGGCTTTTATGGTGGTTTCCTGTCCCTGCCCCTTTTCATGAGGGTCAATCACAGTTTCCAAATTGTCTAAGTTCTCACCTTTGTTTTTTTTTTTAAACCCTTAACTTTCGGTGTATTGTCTCATAGGTGGAAGAGTGGTAAGGGTGGGCAATGGGGGTCAAGTGACTTGCCCAGGGTCACATAGCTGGGAAGTGGCTGAGGCCGGATTTGAACCTAGGACCTCCAGTCTCTAGGCCTGGCTCTCAATCCACTGAGCTACCCAGCTGCCCCTAAGTTCTCACCTTTGGAACCACACCTTTCTGAGTGTGTGAACCCTTAAGTTTCTGGCTTGTTCTCACCTAGCAAAGTTTGAACTCATTAAGTGGTTTGTGAGCTCCTCCACCCAGTTCAAGATTGTCTTGATTCAAAGTTATTGCCAACCAAAATGTTAACTAAGCGAAGAGAACAAAGGATTCCCTTTTCACAAGTGTGAACTCACCAATAATTTCCTTTTACAACACACACACACACAAACACACACACACATACACTTCTCCTTACCCTCTCCTTTTCCTCTACCTCTACCTTTCTTTGCCTGCCTTAGCATTTTTTATGGTCAAGCTCTCTGAGTCTAAGTTCAGTGGCCTTCCTACTATAGCTCTCCATCTCTTTCCCTATGTTTCTATTTTTAATTTAAAGTACATTTCTATAATATAATTTATTTTTTGGAACCTAGTAACTATTTGGGAGGGTGCAATAAATTTACTCTTCATTTCCTAAGCATTTTCAATTAGGTTCCATATTTATTATACATATCTGTGAAATGTATAAGCTAGATAGCTTTAGAACTAAAAGAGATAACTGAACCTTTATCATCCAATCTTCTAATTAACAGTTGAGAAAATTTAGGCCCAGAAAGTTTAAGTAACTCAGATCAGACAGGTATCAAGTGGCAGATCTGTGTTATCTGACTACAAATCAGGACCATTTTCCTTTGCCTTGAACTTTTAATTTAGCAATGCCACAATGAAAGAATTATTGCCGGTAGAATTTCAAACAAAGAATTTCCAATAATGAAGATGAAACACACCATTCTGTACATGACATTAGATTAAGGGGGAAAAAAAGGAACAATTATTAAGAGAACGCTTTTTTTTTGCATTAAGGAAAAATAGCATATTTTTGCAATATTTCATCAAAACTCCATAGTTTATACAATACTATAAAGTGGAAATCATTCAAGGAGTACATCTAAAAATTCAAATTCTTCTTTCTCTAGTATTTGGTCTAACTCTTGCTAAGCAGTGAATTTTCTCTGGGCTCTTCAGAAAGTATTTGAATTATTTGATGACAGAATACTTGAGAATAATCTTCTTAACTTTTTAAAGTCTTCATTTGTTCTTTTTATACAGAGTCTATTTTTTTGTTTTGTTTTGTTTTTTACCTACATTACTTATACACCAGTTATCTTGTGATGGGGATAGAAAGAGAGGCCAAAGATAGTCTCTGCCCATAAGGACCTTATTTCTAACTGAGGAAGATAACACACAAAAGAAAGCTGAAGAAGGGGTAGAAAGAGATAAGGGAAGTAAGAAGAACTGTGAGCTGTTAAATGGTCCAGTCATTTGAAATTAGGCTCAGAAACTATCAAATATATACGAAAAAAATCTGTAACATGATAGTCAAAAAATGGAAACTTTATAGAGACTATTCTCTTATTGGGGAATAGCTATAAAATTGTGGCATCTGGATATCTTTTAACATGAATGTGTCAAAAAAATGACAAAATTAATAGTTATAGAGAAAATTGAGATGACATCAATGAACTGATGCAGAACAAAAGGTGCAGAATGTAGAGGACACTTTATACAATGACAGCTGCATTAGAAAAATGTATTCATTGACAATAACTTAAAGAAAAATAGGTTCAGAGTTTTGAAAGGTTCAAGAATTATTGCCAGTAGAATTTCAAACAAAGAATTTCCAAGAATGAAGATGAAACACACCATTCTGTACATGACAGATTTGATGAATTTAATGCACAGAAAGATACTTTTTCTTCTTTGTCTAATAAGAGAATGTGTGTCTGTATGTATATATTTTGTTGTTGTTAGTAGGAAGGATGATGAGAGAGATGAATTAAAAAGGGGATATGAAAGAAATAATTTATTTAAAAAAGGATACACACAGAAGAAACCTAAGAAATGGTTCTCTTAATCAGGATTCAATGAGGCAAAAAGTAAGGAGAATAGAATTTCAGGGTTTCCTGTATCCTACCCATTTCCTTTTTAGATAATGTTTATCTCCTACCTCCAGTCTTCCTTTAAACTCTCCCCCTTAAACTATTTCCTATTGTTATTTGCTTTCATATGTTTTGCTCACAGTGAAGATATATAAATGTTTCATAAGGTCTGTTACAGACATATTAGCATTTTAATAGGTACCCAATGGGAAAGAATAAAAACTGGAATTGCAGGATACAACCTGGAAAAAAGTGTTTTGGCTGTAAAGGTAAAATCACACCATATAAAGAATAGACAAATGCACTTATGAATACTATTCATCTTACATTAAGCTTTTTACTATCACAAATCAAGAACAAAGGATTCCTTTAAAAAGGGGGCAAAAAAAAAAAAAGAGAGAGAGAAAGAGAGAGAGAGAAGAAGAAATGTCCAATCTGGGCTTTTCCTGTGATCTAGTTAAAATGGAGAGTGTAGATTTGTTGTCATACTTTGCCAAAACATCAGCTGAGATGTGGATATGAGTTGGTTAAGTAAATTTTTTTTTCTAAACAGTTTCACGTCCAGGATGCCTCAAAATAACCAAAGTGTTCATTGAAACTGTTCATTTTGATAATTTGGTTAGCATCATCCAGAAACAAGTCTTAATACTATAAAGATCCTTGCATTTTGGTCCCAGAAAGATGGGGTTTTCTCTCTGTTTGCTTTAAGATTATGCCATCATAGGGAAATATCTGAGCCTGCTTATTATAGAGTCAGTTTTCTTGGATTCACAAAGTTCTATAAGCATATACTATTATAGAGTTGCCTCAGAAGATTGAGAAATTAAGTGATATACTTGCTCTCAGTCATGGAGCGGTATGTATCTGAGGTGGAAATAATAACAGTTAACGTTTATATATGTACCAGGCATTATACTAAGCACTTTACAACTATTCTCTTATTTGATCCTCACAACTATCCTGAAAGGTAGATCCTACATTTTACAGAGGTAGAAACTGAGGCAGATAGAAGTTAAGTGACCAGGGTCATGCAATTGGTTTCATGCAAAGGTCTTCCTATTTCTCAGTCCACATGGGGTCCAGCGATCCTCAGCTACCCCTTTGTTAAAATCATATTTCAGTGATTCATACTATTGAAATTCATGTTAAAATATAATATGTTACAAAAATATTAGAGTGTTCTTTTGTTTGTTTATGGAATTCTATGTGAATTTAAGAAAACACGTACTAATTTTTAAGAGTGTAAGTAGTCAAGCAATCCAAAAAATTGCTAACCACTGATTTGGGAGACAGAAGTTTGAAACTTGGAAATAGGAAGACCAAAGTTCAAATTCTACCTCAATCATACACTGTGACCTGTATAAGAGGGAGAACTCACATAGGCTTTCTGTTTCCTAAGCCACTTTCAAAGGCTGAAGACTATATAAGAATTGAAGAATTGAATGAGTGGGAAGAAAATTTCCACACCTGGAGTTTTCCACAGAAGAGAAAAAAAAAAGGAAAGAAAAATATGCAAGAATTATAACAAGGAAGTAAATTTTTAAAAAGCAAATGTGTTTTTTTAATACTCTATTGTACTCTAATAACATTTTCAATGATTTGCCCATAGTTTCCATTTTAATTATTTAGTAATTATTTAGTGGTTTTTCTTAAAGAACTATAGGGCATGTGGTCTCTTAGCAAATCCTTCTAAAAAGTAATATATCATCATTTTCTTAGTAATTTCTACTGTTTTCCTGAGTCCTTCAAATAGAGGGCAGTTAGAGAGTTCCTCATGGAAACTACCTTGAAAAGCTGCTATAATAACATTCATTATGGAGCAAAATTCAATGTGACTCAGGTCCTCTTTGAACCCCATAAGAAGGGCTTCAGTTATTAAAGTGGCAAAGGCCTTTATTCTGAGGCAGTTTCACCTATAAAGTGAACCTGTGGCCTGTAACTGGAGAACAGTTCCATAGGGAGACTCTAGCTTATGTTAATTCAATTTTAGTTTAACAGGGAATGAAAATTCTGGAGCCCACAATAGGCTGTGATTACAATTCCAAGTGCATTGGTTTGGATTTTCACAACATTTGAAAAGAAAGATCTCTTGTCAATGTAGGTATTAAGATAACATTAAGGCATGATGTTGCTATTCAGCATATCCATGTGTAAAAAAAAATACCTTGTGTAAATGCTGGATGTTATTTTTAGCCTGTTGAATTTTTTATTTATTTCTTTTACATTATGAGAAGGCAGTGGTCCATAAATTACAATTGTCCTTGAATTGTTTAAGGTTGTATTTAATTTTCTGGTTGAATATTCCACTGAATATTCATTTGATTTAAATTTTTATCTCAAAATAGTGAAACTTCATCTGAAATCTTCCCTTTAGGGTGCTCAATGTCCTCAGTTATAGTTTTTCTTGTGGGACCCAGAACGGGGCTTCGTAGAAAAATTGCAGTTAGTTGTTAAGTCTTGTCTTCAGATTTAAAAGCATGTGTGATTTTTATGTTAGAATTAAAAGTTGAAATACTGTCATTCTACCAAAGTCAGCCTCTGAGTTTACAGTAAAATCTTGGGAACGTTTATTTGACCAGGAAAGACTTTAACCTTCACAAAGCCTTTATTTTCTGGAGATGTAGAAAAAGATCAGGGTTATAACCTTCTGTACAAAGGATTGAACAGGATTAAAATTTCAATTTTGGGGGAAAGGTAACCTTACAAGAGAATTGTTGAGGGGTGAGTTGAAGGGGAGGGGAGGAAAATTTTTTCCTTCCCTTCCTCTGCCCAATTCCTTCCACAAAGCACTTTGGGTATTCTTAGAATCTTCTAGTTGAATGTTATAGCTATGTTCATAAAATAATCAGCAGGCTTATAGAATTTAAAGATTAGAAAGACCCTAGGGATGACTTAACCCCTGTATTTTATAGAAACTAAAGTACTGTATAGGAGAAACCATTTGCCTAGATCAATGAATGGGTTTTGAGTAGCAATGTTAAGATTTGAATCTGTTTCATATTCCAAATTCAGTATACTTTTTTCTATTGTGCTTGTTTTTCTTTAGGCCTTATATCTTTTTTTTTATCACTTAATCCATTTATTCATTCAAAATATGTAATCTTCCAGTACTGTATTTGATTCTGAGAAAAGACCCATCATTCAATCAAGAGAGACAATGGACTTTTAAATTTTATATATACATATATAATATTTTATTGTTATATACATTATATGTTTATATATCATATTATATATATATATTTATAAATATATATTTATTAAGCATTTACTCTGTGCCTAGTACTGGGATAAATGCTAAGAATACAAATTAAGGTCAAAAGAAAGACAGTCCCAGTCCTCAAGGAATTTCTTTTCTAATAGGAGAAGAAAAACAAAAGAAAGTGTTCAGAAAAGGGATGGAGTAGCCTTATATGGTGCTGGTGGTAAGTCCCCAGAGACTCTTGCAAATATAAATGGAGGAATGAAGCATGGCTGACCTATTACCAAAATGGAAACCCAGACAAGGAACTCACCAGTGAGACAATGATCCCAACATCAGGAAGGAATGTTTCAGAATGAGGGGACCCCAAAGTTGTAAGAGGAGAGAGCAGAGTCAGTGTGGCAAAAGAGTTTGTATTCTATTCCAACAGAATATACCTCCTTTCCCTCTGTGGAAAAGTCAATTAATCAACACATTTATTAAGCACTTATTTTGTGTCAGACCCTGTGCTAAGTGCTGGTGATTTAAAAAAAATATTTTTAAAAGACTACCTTTGAATAGAGGAAGAGTATTTAGATAATGACCTGCATGTTAAGATATACAAATTAAATTGTGTTAAGTGACTTGCCCAGGGTCATACAACTATTAAATATCTGAAGTCTGATTTGAATTCAGCAAGATCACAGAGGATATGAAAGTATTATAAAAGTGCAAGTCTATATAATGAAAAGAGTGTTGGCTTTTACAGTCCTGGATTTAAACCCTATTTATATGGACAAGTCACTTAAATTCTTAAAGCCTCAATTTCCTCATCTGTAAAATGAAAGTAATAAATTCTACAATATTTACATCATAAGATCTTTTCGAGGAACAAATGAGATCATTTAAATAAAACACTTTCAACTTTCAAAGTGCCATATAAATGTCAGTATCCAAAAGCCTTTTTTTAGTTTCTATTTTCCATCCTTCAGAATGAGTGTTGGAGGAAAAAAAAAAAAGATTAGTTAAAGCTAAATGTGAAATCTTTTCTTTCAGATGGAAAAGAAAGAAAATGTCAAAAAATTTAGATCTTAACTGAAAACCCCACCCCCCTTCTCAAACACATCAGCTGTATGGCCTTGGGCAAGTCATCCAACCACTAGGATCTACAATATTGTTTTAGGTGAAATTAGCATAATAATCACTGTACACCCTACCCCTAGGCTTTATTGTAAGGAGTAAATGAGATAATGAATGTAAAGTGCTATGCTGTTATTATTGTAAGTATTACTTGTCAACTTCTACCAGCATGTTCAAAAAATTAATTCAGTCCAGGCTCACATAATTAAAGTAATACTAAGCTTTTCTATTTTCTGTCCTTCAGAATGAGTGTTGAGAAATAGCTTGGTTGAAACTATTTGAAACTATCAATTCCAGATGGAAAAGAGAGGGAAAATGGCCACATTCTAGTAAAAATTGACAGGTTAAGTGTAAATTTAAGCAGGGTGGGTTGGGGAGGGAAAGCATTATTGGCATGCAAAAACATTCTTAAACTATCTCATTCAATAAGTATGTGTCATTGGTTGACACACAATTATGTTAATACAGTAAAGAGTTGAAGAATAATTTAAATGTAATTAGGGCTTAAAAGATAAATGGTACTGAACATGAAATTTGTTTCACTGTGTGTAGAGCATTGTTTTGGTGAAATGAAAAATCAGAATAAAAGTAGTGGAATGCTTAAATTAAAGAATATACCAGATTTTCTATTTAGTTTTAACTTGGGCTTACATAGCTGAAAATGGATGAAGAAACAGAAGGGTTTCATCATAAATTTGTGTTCAGATGAATGCCAATTATTCTACTGGACTCTATTTTACAGAGAGAATGGAACCTATTTTGTGTTTCTTAATGTAACAATTTATTCTTCTTAATGTAATGGCTTTATGTAACACCTTATTTTTTCTTGATATAATAACTTTTTTCCCTCTATGATTCACTGTCATTCAATAAATAAGGTTGTAGCTATACAGAAACTAAACAGTTTAGACATTGAAAAAAAAATCTACAGAGGAATAGTCACATCTGTCCCAAACAACTATAGTTTTGTCTTTATAACTATTTGACTGATTTTCCCCCCACATTGATTCTTTTGAAAGAAGACTTGTTTTGGTATCTTGTAGACAAATCCCAGGATAGTTTATAATGGTACATAAAACAGTTGATTTTGAAAGGCCTTTGAGAAATCATGTAGTCTAGCCCTCTTCATTTTTTTCTTTAAAAAACATGTGGGGCAGCTGGGTAGCTCAGTGGAGTGAGAGTCAGGCCTAGAGACAGGAGGTCCTAGGTTCAAGCCCGGCCTCAGCCACTTCTCAGCTGTGTGACCCTGGGCAAGTCACTTGACCCCCATTGCCCACCCTTACCAATCTTCCACTTATGAGACAATATACCAAAGTACAAGGGTTTAAAAAAAAAACATCACGACAATTGGTTAAGAATTTTGTTAATTAAATTAAAGAGACAAGCATCATCAAGTAGGTTTTTGAAGACATATATATTAGGAACATTTATTTCAGACTGGAAAGAATCTTAGAGGATAATGACTAACAATTTTTTTGCATATTAAAGAAACTAAAACTGAAACCTTAAAAGTTTAAATGATTTTCCTCAGTCATCTTTGAATGCATCAGATTTTCAAAGATTTTCAAATGATACCTAGATACTGAATTGTTCAGTTATTTTATTGTGTCCTGACAACTTGAAATTATCTGGCTGGTTTTCTTTGAGTAAGTAGAACAAATATGACACTCAGAATTCAAATGATGGTGTCCATTTGAATATAATACATGGAAACATGACTGGAATAGACTCTAAGTATATAATTTAAATCTCAAAGGATTAATTTCCACTAAAATATTAATGTGACACCTGATTGTTCATGGAGGTAATTCTAAGCTCTCCAACAAATCTAAAAGGAGAGATGTCTCATTAGGCTAGACAACTTTCATTGCAGTATCTAATAAAATGTCTGCAATACCAACCTAACTAATTTCTCTAATTAAGTTCAAAAAAAGAAAAAGAAAAAAAGCTTGTTGCTTAATTTGGTAAGCTGATAAATTATTTTATCCATAGCAAGCCCAGGAGTAGTCTCATGAGCTTAGGTTTGCCATCTACATTGGTGATATATGGAATAACAGCAAAGCATCCAGTGAAATTCAAAATGTCAATGGTAGAGTATATCTGCCAAAAATATTAATAAAAATCTTAATCTATACTACTATTACAGTGACTAGAGCAATGGTACTGATGGTTCCTCTGGTCAGATCACATCTGGAATATTGTGTATAGCTATTAACAAAATATTTTAGGGAGAAAAATGATAAGCTAAACACAATGAAGACAAGAAACTTAAATGGTAAATTAAATGGAGGCAAAGGACTGGAAAATTATTTGAAATATGGACATTTGTCATTGAGAAGAAAGGAGGGAGGGAATAAAGGCTATCTTTTAGCATTTTAAGGATTATCATCTTTGGGGGAAAAAAAGCTTAGATTTGGTCTTCTTGGTCCTAGATGATAGAACTAGAAACAGGAGGTGGAATTTACAGAGAGGCAGATTTAGGATTGCTCTAAAGAAAAAAATTGTTTAACAATTGGAGCTATTAGATAGTAAGAGAATGGTTTAGCCACAGGAGGTCTTCAGATGGAAGTTGAATGGTCACTTTTCTAGGATATTGTAGATGCCATTCTTCCTTAGATATAAGTAATCTCTGCCCTTGCCTAAGTCTTGAGAGTAAATTATTTTTTACATGAGACAACTCAAGTACAAAACCAAATGAGACATATTATGACCCCATGACATTCATGCTAATATAAAGCAAAACAAAAAAATACATTTTAAGAATCAAACTATCCCTTCTTCTATATGAAAAAAGTTCAAGTAATGATTTATAACACTGTAAATCATCTAAGAACAAAAATTGGTTCGGCTAATAAGAACCCAAGCTAATTGGCATCATATGTTCTTCAAGGAAATTTCTTTTTTTGTGAGTCAAATAATGCTGTCTCTATAAGCCAAACAGTGCAGTAAGAGCAGAAACTGTTTCTTAGCAGAAACTTAACTTTGAAATGAAAAGGTGTTAAATTAAGGTAGAAAGTTGTCAAAGAGATTTCCAATTGCGTGGCAAGACTTACTGGTATGGAGTCCTGTGTAGTTATAGTTTTATATTTATATTGGTTGACAAGCTATATAAGGGGAAAGAAGGATCTAGAAAAGTAGGAGGAGGTGAAAGAATTCAGGGAAAAAAAACCATTTTGATTTCAACTAGTCAGCACTAAGTAGATGGTCAAAGCCATCTTCCTCTCCTATGTACATGGCCTTTCTTTGACATTCCCTAAGTATCACAGTGATGATGACCCAGGCAAGATAAATACCAGTAAGGATGGAGTATATTTTTATAGTTAAACGGGATGAGGACTTGATTCCTTTTGGATAGTCAGGCTGACATTTTGTTATATTCTCTCGTTAATGTCTGTATATCTTCAAAACAGTGTTCACTGGGACCTGTTCTCATAGGTTTGGATTGATTAATTACCTTTTTGTTGCCTGACAATTTGGAATGATTTGGCAGTTTACCATTGGACCAAAAAATGGTATCTCACTGAACCACACATTCTCCCTTGTTAACTGCTGGGTAAATTCAGCCCATAATGCATATCTAATTCTTTGACTTATAGTCTAATGGGATATAGTCCATTGTCAGGAAGGAGGGCCAACTTCCAGGAATTCCATAAAGAACCTAGTAGAACACATAATCACTTTGTAGTTAATACTTTTGTTCCAGGAACTAGGAATGAATGAACAAATAAGAATTTATTAAGAAATTACTATTTATTTAACACATTGACAGGATAGAAATTTTAAAAAAAATTAAGGTAGTCTTTTCCTTCAAGAAAGGTAGCTACTTTGGATAGAGCACCAGACCTGGAGTCAGGAAGACCCAAATTCAAATCTGGTCTAAAATACTTACTATGTGACCCTAGGAAATTAACTTAGCCCTATTTGCCTTAGTTTCCACATCTTAAAATGAGCTGGAGAAGGAAATGGAAATCCACTCCAGTAACTTTGCCAAGAAATCTTCAAAAGGGGTCACAAAATTTCAGGCATGTCTGAAATGACTGAACAACATCAATTTCCTTCAAGGTCTTTAAATTCTAAAGGAGCCCTTGGAAAGATTTGTCAAGCTGGGAAGTCACAGGCTTGGTGAGCAGAATATGGACAGTCAACTGGCATCGCCTTTCCAGAGGCAATGGTAGCTTTGATTTCCTTAAAGGGCTCAGTGAAAAAATGAACAATGGGAAGAGGCTACTGGTAGCAATAGGTGGTTGAAAAATTACTAGGTTCAGAAGCATGGTACTAGGGCTAAATTGCAGCTGTGGCTAAACTCTTTTTAGCTTTTTAAATTTACTTCATTAAATATTTCTCAATTACATGTAAAAATAAAATTCATTCTTTAAATTTTAAATTCTTTCCCTCCCTCTGCCTCTTTCCCCTCCTTGAAAAGGTAAGCACTTTTATATCAATTATACATTTGACATCATGCAAAATATATTTTCATATTAGCCATATTACAAAAGAAAACACAGACACCTTCCCCCCTTAAAAAAAAAAAGGGAATGTTAGAAAAGTATATTACCACTCATATTCAGTGTCCATCAGTTTTCTCTCTGGAACTGGATAACACTTTTTAGCATAGATTCTTTGGAATTGTCTTAGATAATTGTCTTAATCAGAGTAGTTATGTGGTTAAGCTCTCTTTTGAGCTACTTAGGCATAGCTGTCTGGCATCCTACTTTCTCATTCAGTTCTCTGGTGGCCTCTGATAGTAGAACCACACTGTCTTTATATCATATTAGATATTCTCCAAGAAGAATGAGACTGTCATTCATTCAGATTACTAAATGCAAATATGGATATGACAGAAGAACTCAAAAGCAGATGGGTAACAGAATAAGGAAGGAGAGAAAGAGAGAGGGGAAAGAGGAACATTGTATTACTGCAGCCACCACATGGACTGAGAATGAGGGAAGAGGCTTTCTGCAAAATGGATAATGGCATAGGTTCTCATATCCTACCTCCTTATCTTGCACATCCTTACCATGTACATATATCATAATTTCTGTCCAATTGTAATTTCAAATTTGGCAGCTACCTGCCATGTGACTTGTCCAAGTTGCTGCTTTTTTGAAAAAAAATTTCCTGGGTTTAAAAATGTGAAAAGAGCAGGTCATGCCATTTCCTTTGTCATATAACTTTTCAACTGTTTGGAATTTTGGGGGTTCATTTGAGCCTTAAAATATTTAGATATATGACAAACTTAATAATAACACTTCCTAAGAATCAACAAGCCTGAATGAACCCAGTCTTCGTGCAGTTAGGAAGGACACATGTTAGTAAATGATATAAAATCCTTTTTTAACAAAATAATAGTGCATAGAAGCATAAAACTCATTAAAAACATGATCTTCCTCAGAAAAAACCATAATAGATTTGGAGGCTTTTTAAAATCCTAGTTGAAATGTGAAAAGGGTTAATGCAATAATGCTATTGTAAAAAAAAAAGTAGGATTCAATTTTCAAATTTGAATGTAAAAGGAATAGCTAAGTCTACACAATTTGAAAAAAATAGAAAGAATGTGCAGTTGTTCATCAAATTTCTTTTTTTTTTGCTGTAGTTCAAATAGAAATGGAAGAAAAAGTCACTATTCTGCCTATTATTCCAATATATTTCATTTGCTATGAACTGTTATACAAGTTAACAAACAATTGATCAAGTTAATGTATTCTTATTATTGCCATCACTATCATCATCATTATCATCACAGATAAATGAAATCATTAACTCTACTTCTGATATTGTTGTATTGGATAAGGTAACTTGGGCAGATCATAACTTTCCATTGAACTTAATAATTGTGATTCAAGTTTATTTTGTAATTTGAAAGAAACACAAAAATATCCATTCTAATCCCAACAAAAAAATAGCCAGAACAGGAGTGGTTATTACTTTGGCCCTAGTGACAACTGCAGTGCTTAATTTGCTGAGCACATTAGGCATAGGCTAGCTAACTCTTTAAAGAAATTTATTGATTAGTGACATCTGTGTGCTGTCACCTTTTCAGATATCAATTTTTGTAGACTAAAGACAATAAAATCCAGTATCTGACAATTGCATGTGATTCTCATTCTTAGGATGTTTCTAGGTGTTAGTGAGCAATCTGTATCTTCCCAGAAATAGTCTTAGAACATCTATTCAGGAAATGTTGTTCTGAAAAAAAAAATTATTGCAATTGCAGATTAATGACAAGCCTACCAAAAAACCTTCCAGATGCCTCACTTTCAGCCCTGAATAAACAATACCTCGAGAAAGGTTACTGAATTCCTTTTCTGGCAGAAAGATTCCAGAAACTTTTGTCTTTTTTCCAGTGTGAATTTATTTTTTTTTTAACTGACATAGATCACTGACATTAAGAAAAGTGGAAGAATTTCCTCCTATTGATATTTTTTAAGATATGCTAAAATATTTTAAACCCTCTGAATATGTATCTCTATTTCTAGTAGCAAATGAGACATTGAACAAATATTATAGTATGGTTTAAACATTATTAGGAATAATTCCATTACAGTGCAGTGTTTGGAAGGGAATGATGGCATAGAGTATAAAACAGTATTTGCTAGTCCTAGCTCTGCCATTTACTAATTTTGTGCTTTGAGCCTTTTTGAATTTCAGTTTTCTCATTAAGAAAATGGTCCCAATGCCTCGATATTTGATAAGTTATGGCTTGAGTAAGTTCACTTAGCTAGTATATACATGAATGAGGATTTGGATACAGGTTTCTTTGATTTCTTTGATCCTCTATTCATGGTTCTTTTCTGTAAGACAACTTTAACACTATATATTATAGACTATGTACAGGTCTGTACTAGTAAAGGGAATTTACTCCCTGGGAGATCCCTAAGCTAATAAAATCACAGGCCACACACAAAATTATAGGTATAATAATAATTTCACTCCCTACTTCATAGTTTTTGAAAAAATATTATATGAATGGGAGCTATTAATATGTTAGCAGGTATAAGATGATTCTGAAATCTCATTCAAGTGTGTGTTTCCTACTATTAAATTTCACATTTAGCCTTGTCCTAATTAGTATTGTATCAGATTTCAAAAAGGTTGGCTTTTATTATCAATAAAGATATACTCTCAACTCTAATGATTATGTTTCTTCCTTGAATATATCCAGATGAACATTTCTTCCCAAATTCACTCAATGAACAATTTTAACCTAAATAAAGCAACTTGTAACTTTTAAATTTAATTCCTACCAGATTGGACTGTGATCAGAAGCATTTTATGGATTTGTCAGAAAGGCAATATACTTTTCTAGGAGGCAGAAAAGTGATGGCTGACTGTGTAGCTACATCTTTACCCTGGCCTTAACTCTCATCCTAGTAGCATTTGAAAGGTTGTCACTAATATCTGAAAGCTGCGCTCATATAAGTTCCATTCGGTGGTTTAATATTTTCAGTAATTTGATTGTCCTACGTGGTCATAGTAGCCTAACCTTGTTTCCTAACATAATTCATTCTGACCTCTTTTTTTTTTCCTTCCCTTGGATCGTGCCTGACATACATGAAAATTCTTTCTGAATTTTTTGCAACTTCTTATTGTAGAAATAGATGAGAAATATCCTGAGGGAAACATTAAAAGTGAAAATATTGGAAAAAATCTAAATTAAGACTTTAAAATGTTTCATCTTAACATAGGCCATTTTCTCATATCCCTTCCTTTTCTTCTTTCAACGTCTTTCCTATGGTTGATTGCAAATATTTCGACCTTTGTAGGACATTTCTTCACTTTTATTTTATTTTTTCTCCATTAACAAACATTTGCTTTGTCTCTCTTTTATTCCATTTCAACTGAAAAACAGGAATTGGAAGAGAGAGACAGGCAGACAGAGACACAGAGAGAGAGAGAGTGAGAGAGAGAGTAAAGCAAATTTCTTCCTTGTCCACTTCCAATAATATTTGGCTTGGGATATGTTGAGTCAATTATTTTTGGTTAGAAGTCTTTGATCCTATGGAATAGTGGAATGTCATTGTATTGATTAGAGTAGAAAGTCTTTCAGTTATTCTTTATGATATTGCTGTCATATATATTATTCTTCCAATTCTGTTCTCTTCAAAATGTTTTTAACTTTTTTTTTCTAAAAAGTGCTTTAGTTTTTCCATGGCTATTGCTCAGGACTGATTTCTCATCAAAATGGTGTTTAACAATTCTAATTTTATTAGGGAAACATATGCTTACCCTTGTTGACTGTTTTTTTTTCAAAAATTTCCACTAGGAAGACATAAAAATTTAAAGAGAAGAGATGGAGATGGGAGATGTGTAGTCAAAGAGACAGTTCTTAAATGTTACTCCAAAATATAATCACATTTGGATTTTTAGCTCACAAATGGAAGCTGTTTTATATTTATATTTATTAGTCAGTTTCATGCTGTTAGTTAATCTTGTCATTTGGGACCTTTAGCAAATAATAATGAACGATGCTTGCAAATGTCAGGGCAAGATATTTTTCTAATGAAATTAAATATGATGAACATGTTTGTAAACATGTGGATAAATTTGTGTATGCTCATGTGAATTTGTCCTCTCTGCAAATGCATTGGCTAGATTTAGACACATTTTGCATAGACTGAAGAAATTAATTGAAAATGATCTGTTTTCCATTTTAGTTGATACATTATTTCCCAGATGCCAAAATGGCTCTGAGACACAAGAAGAATTTTGTCAAATCATCTAGGAAATCCTTATCAAAACACAGCTTGTTTTTCTGGTGTCACTAGGTGAAGGTTTGATAAGTGATTCCCTACCTGGCTGTCTGAACAGTAGTCCTTTGTAGCGGAGGGCAATGATTAAGGAAACAGATGGGGAAACATCAGTTATCTTTTGTGCCTTCTGTTTACTATGAAGGGAAAGAAGGCAAAAGTTTTACCAAAATAATTGAAGTCATCATACAATAAATCAGGTATGTCAGGAGAGGGCAGATCTACTCCAAGTCCAGTAGAGTAAAGGAAAACATCATAAGGGCTTCTATGTATGTTGTTTATACCTTCTCTTGGAAGGTCCATTGTTAGGCTAGCCTAAGTTTTAGGGGGAAAATGTGCCTGTGTATGTATATTTATAGAGAGATATATTTACAGATATACCTTTATGTGCATAAAATGTATGTATAATCACATGTATATACAAATGTACATATATACACGCTTCTCTCTGTGTGTATACAAATACACAAGAGCACATACAAATATTGTTGTCTTCGCAGATTTATTGAATTAAATTTTATTTTAAATAATATAATGATCTGATATTTACAATTTAAAATATAAATGTGTTAAGGATCTACTGTTCATTTGAGTGTCTGTCCCTTAAAAGTGATTAGTTAAATTATAGCCTTTTTAAAAAAAAACACATTCCAGTAACTGAGCTTCTGGCTTCTAGTATGTACTTAAATGCTGTTATTCTTGTATTCTGTTTAAAAAGAAGAATAATTGAGTTGGAACTTTGCTGGGAGAGGATGCCAGTGTCTTTGTTTCAGTGACCATGAGAATATGTGGTATCTTCCTTTTTATAAATAACTATAACTTCCAGAATTGTGTTAATAAATCTGCTGGGAAAGTGCAAATGGATTTCAGAAGGTCTTTGGGGAAGCATTTTGCTTTTATTTATTGTTTTTGACTGACTTAAACTTATGTTATTACTTATGATGAATCTTAGCACTTACACACACCAGCCTTTTCATACAAAGCACTTTACAAATTCCCTAGTATCCCTTCAAATGATTCTATAAGTAACAGAAGTGGAATATTTATAACCTCTATTGTACAGGTGAAGGTACTAGAGCCCCCATCTTTTTTCTTGCTCTGTTTGCCATTTGGAGGCAAGTGTGCCATTTGTGCAAAAACCTGGTGGCTTGTCTATAACTGCTCTCCTTGAGGTACAAAAGAAGAAATGTATCATAGGATAGCAAGACCACAGCTATCTTGTAGATTAAAGACTGCTTCCTTTATTCATTGTTTTTTAAAACCACATTAAGATAACTATACTGCTTGCTCTATACAAAATATTTATATGTTAAACTATCATCTTCATTTTCCCTCCACCGTACTCTTTTGCATAGACCTGTCAATTTGTGGTATGGTCATCTTTTCCCAACTTCAGATAAAGCATTATGATGCCTTCTGTTGTGCAGAGTTATTCTTGTACTACAGCTGGCATTTACACTTACACATATTTCTCTATGGATTTGGGAACCTGTGTGTATGTAGGCTTTATAAGAATTTAGCTCTTAATCTTTTTTATTGTAAAACATCTTGGATATTTGCAGTTCCAAACACCCTATAGATCAAAGCAGTAGAGCAGTAGCATTAATATTAATAGTGTAGTTTTAGATTTAGAGAATATTTTTCAGTTCCTATAAACAATAATGGGCTATCTACTTTTGCAAGAAAGTCATCAACATCACTTACTTATTTGATGCTCAAGGATTTTCACTTTTGGTGGGGACTCAGTTTCCCAATAAAATCAGGAAAGTTTAAAAAATAATATAACCTGCTTGATTATTGTATCTACCATTGCCAATTGCCTTAAAACTTCTTAGAACACAGAAAGTAATTGCTCTCACCAATAGCTCTATATAAGAAGTTGAAAAAAAGGATAGTCTTTTGTGAGCAAGTTAAATTTAGTGCAACTTTTCTATATTGAGCAGGTAGACTTTTGGTTCTGATGCAAAGAAGATTCATCTTTCTGTGTTTGAATCTGACCTCTTGTTAGCTTTTTTTTTTGTTTGTTTAAACACTTAACTTCTGTGTATTGTCTCATAGGTGGAAGATTGGTAAGGGTGGGCAATGGGGGTCAAGTGACTTGCCCAGGGTCACACAGCTGGGAAGTGTCTGAGGCTGGATTTGAACCTAGGACCTCCAGTCTCTAGGCCTGACTCTCAATCCACTGAGCCACCCAGCTGCCCCCTCTTATTAGCTTTTGACTCTGGGTGTAATGGGAAAAGGATAGAGATAGGATAAGATTTTAAAATCCTGTCAGATTGTCTTTGAGGTTTTAGCTCAGGGGTCAGACCCCCTCGGGTGGACTTAGGTGCTTGAGAGCAATCATAACAGGTTTTGGAGACAACTTTTGAACTATATTAAACTAACTACTGAGGTTCATAGATAGATAGCTTAGTCAGCTTTTGGAGAATACCTTGATAGAAATAGGGAGCTGACAAGTTAACCTGAAAACCCAAAGGCTCTCTCTTGTGAGGGACATAGAGGGTTGTTGAATGAATAGCTAGATCCCTTAGAGTTAGGGATACCTTGTTCCGATCCTCAGTGTGTATCCCCTCTTATAGAGATAATGATTTTATATATCAGTTGTCTGCAAGGCGTTTGCACAACTGCCCCATTGAGAGAAAGTGAGATTCTGCTTCACTCTCACTAACTGGAGGTTAGAATACTCAGTGATCACAGCTGGTTATTCAGGGGGATCCCTAAGTGGAAACTACCACTATCTTCCCTGGGTCTCTCCCCCTACATATATATCTTTTTTATGGGCAAGTCATTTAATTCTGTCTGCCTCAGTTTCTTCTGTGTAAAATGATCAGGACAAGGAAATGGCAAACCACTCTAATATCTTTGCCAAGAACATCCCAAATGAGGTCATGAAGTCAAACAACTGAAAACGACTAAACAACAGAACAACAGCAACAATAGGCTTTTCTATCAAGCAGGGAGAAATGGAGGATAGCTGAATAAATATGGCACAAGGGGCTATTAGGTGGCCTAGTGGAAAGAGACTCAGACCTGGAGATGAGAGTTTCTGGATTAGAATCTGACCTCACATACTTCCTAGTTATGTGACCCTGAGCAAGTCTTACCCTCCCCAACTGTCTAGCCTTTAACACTCTTCTGTCTTGGAACCAACACTTTAAATTGATTCTAAGTCAGGAGATAAGGGTTTAAAAATAATAAAGGGATCATTCATTATAATGGATCTCTCCCTTTAATTCCTTGTTGCTTCAAGCAAGACTTTTAAATTTAGAGGTATTTGGGGCAGTGGCACAAACAAAAGAATGAAGGTAGAGTCTTTCATTTAGAGACCATTATCTACAGTGAATTAAGGTTGAGACTCAACAAGAAGGCAATAGAAGTGTTCAGGTATGTTTAAGTGAGCTGTGATATATTGCCATTGAAGAATTGCATTGGAGAAATAGAAAAAAGGATGTCATAAATGAGATGAATGGTCAGAAAAATTGATAGACCAGTCACTCACAGAGACTGAGTGATAATTCTTTTGAGCACACATGCTCTACTGTTATCCATGCAATTTTACAATATCTACTGAAGGGCCTAAAGGATGTTAGAGTACATAAAAGGAGGCATGGACAACTATGAAAAACTATGGATAGGTAGGATTCATTTGCATTCTACAAAGTTAGGAGGAGTTATCTACATCAAAGAAATGGCAGAGCTAATCAAGTACCCAAGTATTCCTGCATTATTAAGAAAAATTCCCAAGTCTAAATAAGTATGTACTCAATTGCTTCATCAAAATCACAATACTTATACATTTTGTTGTAACTATTAATATTGAAGAACACTAATAACAAGTTCTTCTTTTACCTTGAAACAATAGTTTAAAATTATCATTTATTAAGGGAAATATGGAGGAGGCATAAAATCAATGAAGATTGCAATGTTGATGATTCTTCTGTCTAATATAGATAATAATATAACATATAGCTATAAATAAGTACAGAAGCAGACCATTTTAGTACAACTGAAAGTGTAAATTTACCCGTCAAGTTCACAGAACCAAAGAATTACCTGGTCCAACTCCTTTATTTCAAAGATGAAGAAACTGAGATCTAGAAAGATTAAAATGATTTGCTCCTACCATACAGATAACACAACTAGAATCTGAACCAAGTCCTATGTCTCTAAATACAGTTCTTCTATTATTGCATTAGATCTCATTCAGTACCTGAGTTAAGTTGTAACAGCCAAAATTTAGATAAAATTGGTTTCTGTCCTCATAATAGCTTATAATTTAGTCAAAGGATTAGAAGAAATACAAGTATTCATATATGTAACATATATAGACATATGCATATACATATGTTTAGGTATCTATCTATATATGTATACATATATATAATACTAAATTTATTGAGAGTTAGAAATCAAAGTACACTTGTGTATAGTGCATACATGTCTTTTTATTCTAACAACTCTATGAGGTAGATACTATAAATATTCTATATTTAATAGATTGAGAAACTTAATACTACAAAATGTTGTGACTTACCCAGGTGTGGAAATTTAACACTTGCCTGGGTTTGTTTTGTTTGTTTGTTGTTTTTTATTTTGGTAATCCCAAGACAACCTTTGGATTTTAATGGGAAAACAGTTAAATCTTGAGATTGAATCTACAAATTTCTTCTTAGCCCACCTTCTTGTTGAAAAAGAATGGAGACAAAGGTTTTGATTAACTGCAAACAAGCCTTTTAGGTTGAAGGGGTAGAGAAAAGAGAGTGGGCAGAGAAAAGTGGTCACTCACAATGCACAGCACTTCTAAAGGTCTCCTGATCTCCGGCCCGTGACTTCTCAGTGTCCAGACAACCTTCGTCTTGCCCGGTGAGGTTAGAGCGCTCCCATCAGAAGACTTTGGGAAAGGGACATTTTGAAGATCACATACTAGAGTACCAGGAGGAAAGGGGGACCTTTTTTTTCTTGGGAAAAAAAAAAAGGTATGCATGGACCAAACATCCTGAAGGGGAGGAGGCTGGCCACATGCAGCTGGTGCCTTCTTGCTCTCTGGCCCACTTTTTAAAATTATTTAATAAATAATTATAAATTCAGATACACACACCAGAAAATTTAAAATCATAACACAGGGTGAAATGGCTCCCAAGTGGCAGGGAAAGGCTTTATAGACAGTTATCTTCTGTTTCCTTTTCCCAAGTCTAGTACCCTTTCCACGCTTCCGTGTTACATCATTAGAATTTTTTTGATGCAGGTAAATCCTTATACTGGTTCAAGGTATAGCCCCTCTGGGCCTCAGCAGATGGACTTCATGAGGTGCCGTGACCTACCGTATCTATATCTGGTCGCCAAAGTGCCTGGCGAAAGTCCTTGTGTAACTCCCCAAGGTTGTTACTGATATGCAAGAAACCATCTATTGCCGGAGCTAATAGATGACCTGAGAAGCTTGGAAGTATCAGGAGAGTTTTTGTTCCACTGGTATGATATTGAGTTTATATTTTTTCATATTCTTTGATCATTTATCGATTTGGGTTATGCTTTATAATCTTATAAATGTGGCTCAGTTCTCTATAAAAGTAGAAAAATTAGGCTTGAGTTATCTCCTGTTTGTGCGCAACTGATCCTCATATCCAAGTATCTTTTTTATTGTCAAGATTCAAGAAACTTTGGATTCTCATTTAGAATCACTGTGATTGCTACTTACAATGTTCAACAGCATCACTTAAAACTTAATAGGCACATGTATACATATATGTATATCCAAATGCACATGCATCTACAAGTCATTCTGTCACTAATTGTTTCCAGAAAACTAAATGCATATTATAAATTATTGAATTTAGGATGCCTGAATCCCTGTGTCTTTATGTTAAAATTATCCACTAAAGAACTGGCTTCTAATAACTTTTATTGATTAGCATGGATAATTGAATGGGTCATTGAACACATCTTTATAGCTCAGACATGCTCTTCAGAAAAGAAGCAGGTGTCCTTCTTGGGTGTCTGATTCACACCCTTATTTTCTGTCACAGCATCCTGGTGAGTTTTTGTGTGTTGCTCTGAATTATAAATTGGCTGGGGCCATGGCTCTTTGGACAGGATCATCATCTTCCTTTCTCACCACCTGTCTATCCAGGTGTAAAAGCACTGTGATTCTGCTGCCTATGGAGAGTCCTGATGGAGACAATAATGCTGCCAAGACAGCTAAAAGTGAGGCCTCCTGCTCGAGCTCTACCTTGACAGTAGAAGAACTTGGAAACTATTGGGGAATGCTTGTTTTCTTTTTACGGGTTCCCATTCTTCAGAAGTATAATTTAGAAAGAATAGAAAGTAATGCTATAAATTTAGAGCTGAAAGGGACCTTTGAGGACAGAAATCTCATCCCAAACTATCATTTTGTAAACAAATAAACTGAGACCCAGAAAAGTCAACTGAGTTTTTAAAAGTCCAAAGATAGTGACAAGTAATATTCTAACATGTGTCCCCTGACTTCAAGACCAATGCTTTTTTCCATGGAATCAATATTTAGTCTCATAAATCATCAGGATGATTTATAATTTGAGGGTCATTTTAACTGTTCCAACTTCCTTAATGCTATGAAGAAAATCATCTTTGAATAGAAAATATAAAAGTTGTCCTGGTGATGTAGTGAATGTAAACGGTTTTAATCTGTATCCATGAATGATTCTGGGAAGATAGGGAAAAATGGGTAGAAAAAATATTCCAAGAATTAAATCATATAGTTAAGTAGTGGGAGGGGAGGAACCTGCTCTAAAAGGGTAAATAGTAGATATTTCTTAACTCAGTCATGTCTAACCAAAGTGGTTATGTTGGTTACAAGACAGCTCAAAGGATGAAGCCATGATTTAGAATCAGGAAGATTTGAGGTACAATCTGGCTACTGATTTTCAATCTGAATGAATCATTTACCTTCTGTGTACCTAAGTTTCCTCATCTATAAAATGGGTATAATAATAGCACCTCTCTCCCAGGATTGTTATGGAGATCAAATGATATAATATTTGTAAAGTGCTAAGCATGATGCCTGGCCCATAACTATTGTGTCAGATGTGAGGTTTAAACTCAAAAATCTTTCTTGACTCTAAGCCTATCACTATTTTAATGACAACAGCTCCCTTAACCTCCAGTACCATCTTTAGACTCAGTAGCAAACTAAACCAAACAAAAGTCTAATTCAAATGTTGAAGAAATCAATGTTTATTAACTTCTTTCTAACCAGGAAAATTACATAATTAGACACTGAATATAATTGCTATAACATCATCTTTATAATAAAAAATTACCATTTTAATTGCCTATTTTATGAAACTATTATCTAATTTCAGATCATTTCTTTTTGTTTTTTGTTTTTTTGTTTTCCTTTGACATAGCAATATAAAAATTCATTTTGCTTGTCTATGTATATTTGTTTTTAATTTTTTATTTTTTTCTTAATTACATGTTGGTACAATTTTCAGTAATCATTTTCTCATTTTTTGTGGTCCATGTTTTTTCTCTCCTTCCCAATCTTCTTCCTTCCCCAAGATGGCAGACAATATGATTTATTTTGTACATATGTTATTATACAATACATATTTCCATGTTCATCATATTGTGAATAAAAAACATATCACTTATATTAGAGAAAAACTAATGTAGTAAAAAAAAGTGAAGCATGGAATGTTTTAATCTGCATCAAGACTGTCAGTTCCTTCTAAAATAGTGGAGAGCCTTTTTTTGGTCACAAATTCTTTGCAATTTTCTTAGATTCTCGCATTGCTGACCATATTTACATCATTTCCCTTTACAATGTTCTCCTGGATCCGCTCACTTCATCTTGCATCACTTCATATAAATCTTTCCAGGTCGTTTTGTGATCATCTTGTTTGTCTTTTCTTATGGCATAATAATCTTCCATTACATTCATGTACTACAATTTGTTCGGACATTCCCCAACTGATGGACATCCTTTTAATTTCCAGTTCCTTGCCACTACAAACAGAGCTGCTATAAATATCTTTATACTTATAGATCTTCTTCCCTATCACTGATCTTTTTAGACCTAGTAGTGGTGTTGTTGAGTCAATGAGTATGCACAGTTTTATGGGCCTTCGGGCATGGTTCCAAATTGTCCTCCAAAATGATTAATTTCAATGCATTTCAATATTTGTGCTTCTCCTCTATGAATGTCCTACTGAATCTTTATCACTATTATCCTTCCAATATTTAATCAATCTATCTTTCTATCTATATCTATATATCTACATATCAATCTTTCTCTCTCTCTTTCTTTGTTTCTTTGTTTCTTTCTTCCTTTCATTCTTCCTTCCTTCCTCTCTTTCTTTTTTCTTTGTTTTCTTTCTTTTTCTCTTTCTTTTTCTTTTTCTTTCTGAGTGTGTGAAAGGGAGAGACAGAGAGATAGAGAGAGACAGAGAGAGACAGAGACAGAGAAAGAGAGAGACAGAGAGACTCAAATATGTTTAACTTAACCTAGAAAACTAGGATTAGGCTGGAGAGGACTTTGGAAGTCACCTAGTCCAATCCCCTCATTTTAGAGGTCTGAATCCAAAAAT
Organism: Gracilinanus agilis; assembly: GCF_016433145.1. Taxonomy (NCBI): domain Eukaryota; kingdom Metazoa; phylum Chordata; class Mammalia; order Didelphimorphia; family Didelphidae; genus Gracilinanus; species Gracilinanus agilis. The sequence goes on from NC_058133.1 coordinate 378,758,348, forward strand.
GATCAAGTAACTTATTCGAGGTCCCACAGGTATTATCTTGACAAACCTAGAATTCAAAACCAGACCTTCTAATTCTAGATTTAGTTTTTCTTTTTTTTCCATTGCTCTAAATCTACTCAATTCTTAGTGCAGAGCATCTCATACTGTGAGCTGTCATGAGAAAAAGGAAGACTTGGTGTCAGAATTCCTGGGTTTGTTTCTCAGTCCTGACACGTGCTTTGTGATAGAGAATCTGGCTTTTGTGAGCCCCAGCTTCCTCATTGCTCAAATGATGATAGCCATATCTCTTTTGAGGAGATTGTCTTGAAACTGTTAAATATCATCTAGAAATCCACTATTCTTATTTCCAGTGCTTATCAAATAATCATCGTTGTTGGCCCGTCTACTTGACCTTGCAACCACAGCTTGTGTTTCTTAGGCTTAATGCAAGCTTAACACATCATTACCTTAAAGTATAGTCCTTCCCCCTCACAGCACCAACTTTTCCATCATGAAACTTAATAAGGTATAGCTGCAATGCTGGCCACTATTCAGAGAGTGACAGGTGGCTGATAAAGCACTCAATGGAATTTTCCATCTGTCTCTCTGCTTTTCTATCCAAAGCTTGCCAGGGAAAGACTATATTTTTCACCCTTTTTAACTTACTTTTTTTCTCTATGTAAAGATTAGTAGGATTTTCTTCTCTTTTCTCTCCTCTGTTTTATTGTTTAGCTTTTCGTGAGGCTGAACTAATCCTGCAGGTCAAGACAATGTATTCCTCCTCCCTGAGCCTTCTCTGAGTAACTTGCTTAGATTTATTCCCATTGAAATGCTGAGTTCTGGCTGTGTTTTCACCCTTCATCTGTAGCAGACATGTCACCTTCCGGGGCTTTGCAAAGAGCAGTATTCATGTACCCATAAAGGCTAATAAATACAAGGAAGAACGGTATACTTCATGTTCATGGGGCTTTTAAAAGCCTCAAAGACGGCATCACTTCATTATTATTAATGTGCTTCGTCGGTTTAGATTTTTATGGGGCTCATTATAGAAGCCAGATAATCATATTGATAATGGACATAACTTATGATCGATGGAGAGCTGCCAGTTGGGGATTATGCATATGAAGGGAGGTATGGAGCAGTTAGATGGAAGTGTGGAGAGCTTATTTGGAAAATGTAGTGGTTTTACTTTTTAATTTCTTCACATTTCTTGTTTAACCTAGTCTATTCTTGCTATTCTCATGTTAAGCTGTTTGGGATTGAAAGGAGAGGAAGAAACAGAGAATATTCTGGTCTTCCATATTTTAATGGAACATCTATTTGCCTTTGTTTGGCACGGAATCCTTAGAGGATATTGAAAGTTAAGGGAGCTGCTGTAATGAAAATGGCGCTAGACTTAGGATCAAGAGACTTGGGTTTGAACCACTCCCTTTACAGAATATGCATGTGAGAATCTAAATAAGAGTTATTACTTTTCCTTTCTGCTGCTCATTCTACTCCTCTGTTTGCCAGAGAGGTGCCTTTATAATATCTGTTGCATAGATAGTCAAATTAGGATTGCTATGTAGATCAAACAGGATTAAGCTCAAAATGAATTTTGCAAACTTTAAGATATCTGTCAGCTATTATTATCCTGGAGTAATTATTTTAAAAATATTTTCTTACTTTAATAAATGACTAACATTTTGATGGTGCATGTTTCTCTGTGAGTCTATGTACAATTGCTGAATATATTTTCTGGTTCTAGATAATTATACAACACTAGTGGACAATTGGAATAGTAGTTCAGAATTGGAAGTGGTATTAGAGAAGTTCTGATTGAATCTGATTCATCACACATTTATTTAGGAAATCCTTTGGAGAGATTACTGTCTAAGGGGCTTAGGTGCTAGAGACAAAGATGAAATTAAACCCATTTCCTACTCTCAAGGACTTCACAATCCCATGGGCAAGGCAAGTACCTGGGTATTGGTTCAAAGAAGGTCATAAAAATGTAATTAGAAATTGAAATGGGGGGCAGCTGGGTAGCTCAGTGGATTGAAAGCCAGGACTAGAGAAGGGAAGTCCTAGGTTCAAATCTGGCCTCAGACACTTTCCAGCTGTGTGACCCTGGGCAAGTCACTTGACCCCCATTGCCTAGCCCTTTACCACTCTTCTGCCTTGGAGCCAATACACAGTATTGACTCCAAGGGAAGGTAAGGGTTTTAAAAAAAGAAATTAAAGTGATTCTATCTATCTATCTATCTATCTATCTATCTATCTATCTATCTATCTATATCAATGGTGGTCAGGGTACTATTCATGAAGGTGGCCTCTAAGATGGATCTTGAGTCAAGGGTAGATTTTAAACAAAATAAGATGAAGAAACTTTATTCTAGGAATAAGAGAAGGAATGAGAAAACATTCAGAAATTAGAGAGAACTAGATTTACATGGCAATAGTGAGCAATCTACCTTGGCTGGAATATCTGTGGAAAAAAGGAGATTTGTAAGCATAATGCCTAGAACATAGTAGGCGCTTAATAAATCAATTTTGATTGATTGAATTGTGTTGAATTAGGTGCCAAAAGCAAATTGGCTATACATTGTGCAGGGTCTTGAAAACTGACTGAAAAGCTTTGACTATTCCATTAGCTGAAGTTCTGTAAAAGTGAAATTTGGGAAATGCCATAAAAGATTTTTCTCCACCTCCATTATTTTACCAATGAAGAAATTAATTCTAATTTAACATTAAATGATCTGTCTGAGGTTTTACCCATACTTTGTTGAGGAATCAAAGGTGTTCCAGTTCCCAAACAAGTGATATTACTATTTTGCTTCAGAGAGATCTGTTGATGTTTTATAGTAAGTGATATGTTAGTATAAGACTGCAAACAGAACCAAATTCCAGCTATGGTGGTGGCTACCTAAATGGAAACAAGGTATAGTCACTAATACACCATGTGCAGATTGGTTCTCTTGGCACATTTATATGTATTTTCAGGGAGAAAGCTCCAGGTAAAATATCTGCTTTAAATGCTTTTTAGGCATCATTATTATAAAAAAACACACATATTGAGTTATTGCTTTATGAGAATGAAAGAAACTTCTGTGTTTCTATCACATTCCTTCAAAAGTTAATTCAATGAGAAAACTAGATAATGATCAAATATAAAAAACTGAACACATGATCAATCAGTCTATAAGCATTTATTCGGCACATTTATCATCTTTAGGGAATTCCTTTTCCATTTGGACAACATATACATCATCTTCCCTGATAAATGGTGAATGCCCTTGGTGAGCACTTTTCTCCCTTACATTTCTCCATAATATTGATTTTACTAAACAAAGTTGTCCATGTTTATATCTTTTAAGGAACTTTTATGATTTTGCACATTTAAATGGTCATTTTCTTATTGTTTATTACCTCTAGGATTAAATACAACTTCTCTGTTTTGACATTCAAAGCTTTGTCTCTTCTAACCTCACCCTTATCTCTAAATATTAATCCCTTGCATTCAATCAATCATCTAGTCCTACTCGCTTCATTTCTGGCTATAATGCAGAGTACTTCATCTCTTTTCATCAAATCATTTTTTTCTGACTGTCTTCCATGCCTATAATGCCTCATTGTCATTTCTGGCTCTTGGTATCCTCAGTGTCTTTTAAAACTTGGCTCCTGACACCTCTTTGAGGAGACCATTTCTGATCCTTTCACTGACTCTCTATTTCCATTCACTGTAATTTTGTGCGTATTTATTATGCTTTGTATATATTTATGTGTTTCTTTGTGTATTTATGTGCTGTATATTTGTAAATGTATATCAATTTGCACATGTATATATTATCTCCTGATAAAATATGAGCCTCAGGGTAAACGCAATTGTATTTTAGACCTTTTTGCACCATTGCCTCTACTGCAGTGATTCCCAAAGTGGGCGCCACCGCCCCCTGGTGGGTGCTGCAGTGATCCAGGGAGGCATTGATGGCCACAGGTGCATTTATCTTTCCTATTAATTGCTATTAAAATTTTAAAATATTAATTTCCAGGGGCACTAAGTAATATTTTTTCTGGAAAGGGAACAGTAGGCTAAAAAAGTTTGGGAACCACTGCTCTAGTGCTTAGTAAATGCATTTTGATTAATTACTTATACATAAATGGAGAGGAATATAGTGATATATTTACAATGTGTTTATATATATTTATATATATATATATGTGTGTGTGTATTCATGGGTATTTGGATATTCATGCACCGGTGAATAAATCCACAAACATGCATATCATTATCATTGTATACACATAACACATGCACACACAAATATGTATGTATATATGTATATACACATATACGTACATGGGTGTATATCGATCATATGTATATAAACATGTAATAGTTAAATATTATATATATATATTATAACATATGTGTATTATACATCTATATCTATATATAAATAAACATACATATATTTGAAGGGATTCCAGACCTCTAATTTTTAAATTTCAGATTACTCTAGTCTGGAAAAATCTCTCTAACAATGCAAATAGGCAATTTTTCTGTAACAATATTAGAAGGTTGCTTGGGGGAGGAGGAGAACACTGAGGGTTTAAATGTGTTTTCCCCTAGCTACACAGCCAATATGTGTCAGAGGCAGAATTTGTACTGAGATTTTCTTGACCATAAGGCTATCCCTTTATTCCCTGAAGAGGGCAAATTTAAGATAAATAGAGGAATATAGATAGTATATCATGGATAGCACTTTGGTCTTGGAGTCAGGAACATCTAAATTCAAATCCAACCCCATACCCTTACTACCTGCACGATCCTGGACAAGTCACTTAATTTCTGTTTGCCTCTTTGTACCTTACATGTTTGTATTGAAAATCAAATGCAATAATATTTGTAAAGGCATAACACAGTACCTAGCACATAGTAGCAATGATGTAAATGCTAGATATTACTATTATTACTGTTGGTATTATCATTATTGTTAAATGAAGAGAAATTTAAGGGAGGTACATATAAGTTTCATGAAAGTTTCATAAAAAACAAACAAACAAAAAAAACCTTTCCAATATATTTATTCCAGACTAGAGTAACCTGAAATTTAAAAATTAGAGGTCTGGAATCCCTTCAAATATATATTTCCATCACATTTTAATTTTATATAACCTTAAATTCCCCCTAATTCTGATATTTTGGTAAGTATATAATATGCTTCTTAAAAAGCGTCCTTATTTAGTTATTTTACATGGAATCTCCACTTTGAAGAGAAGTGATCTATTCGATCCAGTCAATCAGCAAACACTAAGCACCTTCCCTGTGCTAGGTTCCAAGGAATACAAGAAATAAATACTCAAGAGCTTGCAAGTCTTCAAAGGAAAGAATACTAAGGATACATTAATAAATAGTTCCTATTTTCTCTCTAATTGCATGAATCTTTCCTGTAACTAGAATTGCTATTGGCTTCCAAAAAGATTAAAAACCAATTGGCTGGCTTTGTCACGGTGCTCAACTCAACATTGCCATTACATAGAAAAGGACAACATGACTGTTGCCCCTTTTAGATGTTCCAACAGTTTCTCACCAACTCATTCATTCACTTTTTTCATCCCTATTTATTTAGTTGTGATCATGTGTGACTTACCATACTAGATGCTATGAGGGCTTTTTTTTTTCTATTTCTCAAACTGATTCATTGATTCCAATTGATGGGGGTAGCAAGGGCAGCTAGGAGGACATGTTCTCAATAGGAAGGAGGCATTTTTTCATTAGATTGTGATCCTGCACTTTAGGCCATTGCAAATCACTAGACTATTTCTACTGGCTTGGAGCTTTGGTTCAATAGCTTTTAAATCAGTAAATTCACAGCCATGCTATCCCACTTCCCATCTTGCTGGATGTTGGCTCGGTCCCCAACCTTTATTTTAATTAAAGTTCTACTTCTGTGGTGCATTAATTAGGGTTGAAAAAAGTTGGCAGCACATTTAGTTCAGCAACATGTCTTAAACTATTTTTCAGATGTTTGGTCTTGGTCAATTCCAGTGACATTTTCCTCTGCTCTTTCTACCTTAAAGTTTTCCCCTTCACTTTAAAATCTGTTAGTATTTTGAGAGACACTTAATCCATGTGGTTTATTACTTGAACTCTTACTCATCACATTTCATCATTTCATTGTATCGCAAAAGCAATTTGATATGAAAGATACTAAATAGCCTCTTAAGTCTTTAAGGCATCTTTCTCTGTGAAAAACAGCATTTGCCAGCACATTCTAGAATTTTAGAGCTTAGAGTTAATTTATCCCAGATTGTACAGTTCAAAGAGGCAGATTTCAGCTCAATATAAGTGGAGGAAGCACCTTTATAACAAATAGAGCTGTCCAAAAATGGAATGGTTTGCCTCAAAAGTCAGTGAATTTTCCATCCCTTGAGGTCTTAAAGCAGGAGCTGGAAGACAATTTGTCAGGGCTAGTAGAAGGGATAGCCAGAAGTAACCTTAGATATCTTCTAGTCAAATCATCTTATTTACTGATGAGAGAATTGAGGCCCCAAAAGTTGATGTTACATTCCTAAAGTCACTCAGGAATTAATAATAGAGCAGTGTTTCAAATCCAAATCATCTGACTGCAAATTCAAGATCCTTTCTCTTTTAATAACATGATTGATGTTATAGATATGATTTTATGTGGTATTTAGTAGGTGCTTAATGTTTATTGAATTTAATTGAATCATCCATTAATTATTCCTTAGAAATCAAATATTCCAGGGACCTCCCTGGCTCTGATTGGATCCTGCTTTCCATTTCCTTTGATACTGGATTTCCTGTCCAGAATACAAGGAAGTTATTAGCAATTAGCCTTCATTAGATGATTCCTTATTCATCTTTGTCACTCAGCACTTAGCAAAGTACCTTGTACAAAGTGGTGCTGAATAATTGCTTATTAATGAATTAATTAATTGGACAGTCTCTAAATTTAGATGTTTTAGTTAAATGGAATATTGTGTACAAATGCAGGACTTTATGAGGACTAATGTAAGTCCCTGTTGAAATTCTTGAAATCTTACTTGTTGGATTAGAGATCCAGTTCATAATATAGCCAGACTCAATACAGGGTCCAAAATTCAATCTAGTCTCTGATTTATAAACATGTGATCATGGGCAAATCACTTCTCAGTGTTCTGAGAAACCTTTGTTTTCTTTTAATTCTTTTAATTATATTTTATTTTCCAAATTAAATACTGACATAGTTTTTAAAAATAATTTTCTGACAATTTGTGATACTTATCTCCCTTCTTCCCCCTTTTCTTCCCTATAAGAGGATGATTATATGAGATGGCAGATAACACATTGTAAATTCGTGATGGTGAACCTATGGCACATGTTCCAGAGATGGCATGCATAGATCTCTCTGTGGCCATGCACACAAAGGACCCAATGCACCCATCCCTGCAGCACAGAGTTCACCAGATGCCACAGCTGGGCTGCCCCAGTAGGAGTCAGTAAGCATGTCTCTTCCAAGCAGCATCCCTTACAGGACAAAATTGCCCAACCCATTCAGAATACAGTTGCCTCTTAATTACTTTTGGCCTGAGTGAAACAGAAACTACTTCTGTCCTTACTATCAGAAGCAACCAGTGTCTTTACTATATAAAGTATTTTGGGAATTTGGGCCTCTCCACTGTTCTACAGAACTTTTCAATAGTTTCTTTCCCAAACAGACTTGGGCTTAATTTGCATTTTTATTCCCCTTACTTCTTATTAGCTTGTTCAAATTACATGCAAAAGGGTGCCTGCCTCAGGGAGAAAAGGTGGGCTAGAAACTCTGGAAAACAAAATAGTGACTTGTCAGAAGTAAACCTGACTTCAACCCTAGACCACTTACTAAAAAAGGTTAATTTGGAGGATAACCCCTTTAGGAAGCCTGGAACATGATGGGGTAAATGTGTCAGGATGATATCATTTTACCTGAGGGTTATATTTTCCTATAAATAAGTGGTTTTCCTGTAAGCTGGGGGCTATTTTACTTTTTTTTCTAGTTTTGAGGGAATCATAGTTCATATGACTAGAGGGGACCAGAATTCTTGCACCCCTCACCTCTACCTCTCCTCAAGCTTGACTACATCACCTGTCCCCTTGCCCAGCAGTCCAGTCGGAGTGCTTTCTCCATCCCCTGGGTGGAGAAAGGGGGGCAGGGTGTGCCTGGCACTTACTGGGGGAAGGGGTCCAGAATGCAGGGGGCATAGATAGGGCACTTGGTCTGGTGGGTGTGGAAAATATAAGTAAGGGTAATGGGGACACCAGGGATATTATAATAAAACTAAGTGATTGTGGATACACACACTGGGGTTTATGAGAGACTAGACTTGGACATGAAGATCAGAACAGCCAAGTTGCTCCTAACTGACAAAGGGACCGTTGACTAACTGTCACCCTGGGCCAGAGGCTTTGAGTCCACCAGACAAGGTAACAGGATATAACTGGCTTTAATTATGAACAACTAAAAGGAGGGATAGGGATGTCTACTCTAAAACCTTAATACCTAATGACAAAACCCACAGGGAAAGGGAAGGACTTATTACTACACTAACTTAGTGATCTAAACTAACAGGGTCCAAGGAGCTGTAATGGAGTCTTTGAGTGACTGCCTCAGACCTGGAACCTGCCAGGCTTGAGTACAGCTAAGAACTTTGTGGCTTTGGAGTTCTCACTGCAAAATCCAACAATGATTTCTGGATGCCAAGAGCCAAGGTGGTCTCAGGTACCAAGTTGATAAGGTGTGCTCAAGACTCTGTCCACCAGATAGATCCCAAAGTCCTCCTCTTCTTTTGGTACAGCACTGAAGATCTCTTTGCTAGATGCTACCACCATACAAGATCCCAGGGGAAAATCAGGATGCAGGGTCCTTTACTCTGAGGTCTCCCAGGGCTATCCACAGTTTGTGTTAACCCCTAATGGAGTCCTTCCCAGAGCACAAGTCCCTTCTTCCTGCTCCCTCATTCCATCCTGGAATTCCCAGCTCCAGCTCCTTTCTGCTAGGTCAACTTTAATACTTAATTGACTAACTAATCTAATCTTCCTCACAACAGGGGTGGGGGCCAGGATAGGTACTCCATCTCTGAAAGATTCCTCATCACTGTTGTAGGTTATACTAGTGCTATTGTGCAATACATATTTCAATTTTCATCATCATGTGAAAAAAGAAGAATGCTGCTTTTGCAAGGGGGAAAAAATTCATGAAGGAAATAAAGTGAAAAATGGTATGCTTCAATCTGCATTCAGACTATTGGTTCTTTAGGAGGTGATAGATACTTTTGTGTTATGGGTTCCTTTGAGTTGCTCAGGAATATGGCATTGTTGATAATACTTGTCCTTCTCAGTTGATCATCTTACTTTTATACTCTTACTGTGTACAACATTCTCCCAGTTCTTCTCACTTCATTTTGCATCACTTCATACGTCTTTCAAGGTTGTTGTTTTTTTGTTGTAAAAATTTTTTACCCACTTTGTTGCTTTCCTTATAACTTTGGTTGCATTGGTTTTGTTTGTACAAAAACTTTTTAATTTGATGTATCAAAATCATTCATTTTACATTTTATAATGTTCTCTGTCTCTTGCTTGGTCTTAAATTCCTTCCTTTCCCACAGATCTGACAGGTATACTATTCTGTGTTCACCTAAATGACTTTTGATTTCATTCATTATATTTGTCATTTACCATTTTAAATTTATCTTGGTATAGGGTGTGAGATGTTAATCTAGACCTAATTTTCCCATACTATTTTCCACCTTTCCCAGCAGTTTTGTCAAATAGTGAGTTCTTATCCCAAAAGCTGGGATTTTTGAGTTTATCAAACACTAGCTTGCTGAAGTCATTTACCTCTAGTCTATTCCATTGATATACCCTTCTGTCTGTAGCCATATTGTGTTGATGATGACTGCTTTATACAGTGTAAAATCTGGTACTGCTAGGATCCCATTCTTCACATTTTTTTCTTTATTTCCCTTGATATTCTTGATTTTTTGTTCTTTCAAATGAACTTTGTTATAATTTTTTTCTAAGTCTATAAAAAAGTCTTTTGGTACTTTAATTTTTTTTATAATTGTCTTGTTTGTCATTTCTAATGGCACAATAATATTATATTAACATCATATACTTGTTCAGCCATTCCTCAATTGATGGACAGTCTTTCAGTTTCCAATTCTTTACCACAAAAAGAACTGCTATAAATATTTTTCTACAAGTAGGTCTTTTTCTCCCATCTTTAACCTCTTTGGGATACAGATCTACTAGTGGTATTGCTGGACAATCTTAACAATTCTTCACAAATTGCAGACCAGGTCCCCGTCTGCATTAGTAGGAATTTCCATGTCCAGTGAGATTTCAGTACCAAGAGAATCACAGATTGAGTTCTAATCCCTATTAGATGACTTAATTTAGTTTTTTTTTTGGAAAAGGATGAATACTATGTAGCTTTTAGTGATATGCTAATAACTCCTTGGAGCTGAACTCTCTGAGGTAGTTGGACAATATCTCTGATTCTTGATGCTTAGCATAATTCTAATTACATCATAAAACTTCTTACCTCTTTCCCTTTTTCATTAGTTAGTCTTTGAGCCTGGAGTAATCTTTCTAACTATTTGAAGTAACTGAATTAAGATGAGCATGCCTTAGAGGCAGAAATTTTGCAGACCAAGTAATTAAGGAACTACCCTTTGGGTGTTTCTTTTCCACTTGAGGACAATCTTGATGAGACTCTCAGGTCCTACTTCTGCATTATGCTGTTAAACTCCTTAGTCATTTTCAAGAAGCTGAGATCATTTGTAGATTAAACCAAGGTCAAGGAGCCAGGGCTAACCAATACGCAGAGGCATTTTCAATCTCTCCTTTCTTCTTCCTTTATTCCAGATTTTAAAGTACATATGCTTCATTAGACAAAACACATCATCTAATTCTGTTAATGTAAAATAATGTTAAGAGTACTGTACTCCAAATTAAATGATATTGATAAATCATTTTGCAAAGTGATTTGGACTTTGCTCAGAGTAAGAGACCATTCTCTTGAAATTTTACTCTAAATGATTGGCATTTTAAAAAATGAGCTGCTAAAAGAATTGTTTATGATTCAATAACAGAAATGATTAGAAGTGGTAGGCAAATTATAGACTTCACTTATGTCACCACTATTTTTTAAGCATGACCATGTGATTTTGTGGAAGGTATGGTGAACCATATTCAAATATCACCATAATCACCTAGTGTAACTATAGAAATGTCACTTTGAGTGGTTCAGTTTTCTCATCAGTAAAATGGGATAATAATATTTGTAGAAACTACTGTTTTACTGTTTACTGTAGAAACAGTGTTTTACTGTTTTAACTGTCCTTTGCCATGTATTAATAAAGTTATTGTGAAGAGATAGTTTGCAAACCTTAAAGTGCTAAGTAAATGTCAATCATTAGTGTTTGCATATGTATGTATAAACATATATATGTATGTATAAATAAATATGCATGCTTATCACACATTTTCATATTACTGATCCTCTTCATTAATCTGTATCTCTAGACCTGTGATTTTATCTGTGTTGGCAATTCCCTCTTTTTCTGTAATATATAGTTTTAGAGAGTCGTCTTAGGATACCAACAGTTCAAATGACTTTCCCATGGTGGCGTTAAAAGGAAAATTATTTGTTATTGTGTTCACCCTGATTAATAAGGCAAAACTCTGGAAAAAGAGATTTAAGAGGAGTTTATATAAAGTATACCACAAGGTAATTATATGTTGATGGTCTTATCTGATCCCAAGGATCAGGAAGAGATTCAAGATGGAGCCAAATTTTATTGATGACTTTTATAAAGAGATAAAGAAAATTTGAATAGGTACAGGTCAGCAAAAAGGGATGGGTCAGTCTCAGTTCTTCCCCAGAGGTCTATATTTGATGTTTATGAGGTATAAACAGGAGGAGGTAACTTCACCTGTGAGAAACAGCAGGAAATACAAAGTCAGAGACTGGGTGATGCCTCTCCCAACCCTGATTAACAAGCAGGGCTGAGAATAATAGGTTACTTAGCATAATTTTGAATAATTCTATATCACAGAAAGATTTCTGTCTTTGAACTAGATGTTTTGAGTTCAGATTTCAATTCTATCACTTTCTAGTTTCACGGCATCAGACTAGTCACAGCATTTTAGGGCTGCTGATTTCCCATCTAAAAATTAGGATGTTAAGTATGAATGACCTATATAGTTCCTTCCCATTTTGAAACCATGATGCTTTGATCATGTCAGAAGCAGGACTTGAAATCAGATTTTTCCCAAGTCATAAGCCAGCAATGTATCTGCTAAAGCACACTGCCTCTCATTACAGAAAAAAAAAGTTGATTTATGTGAATGTTGCCTGCCACAAAATTTAACTTCTCTTGAATGTATCCATAAAACTAATTTTACCAAGAAATTAGTTTCCTACCACTAAAATGCTGAACTTCTCAGAGCATAAAGTTAGTGCTTTACCACAACCTTACCTAGATTAGCTTAAGGAAGGAAGTCTGTCTCAGTGTAAATCACAGGAAATTTGTGTGAATGGTAATAAATATACAATATGGTTTCAAGTATGTGAAGGATTTCTGTAAAATGAAACCACTATTTGTGAAGATGGAGTCTTATCTCCATGGATAGGGCTATAAAATGCCTTATAAGCAGCATCTATGAATGAGCTGATGGTATCATCTAGAGGTGAGATTATCAAATGTAGAGGATGGAAAAAAATCTCCTTTAAAGAACTTGTCTCACTCCAACAGTGATGGGAAAATTGAATTTTGTACCACTTCACACTACTATGCTGACGCTATATTAATTCACATTGTTGATTATTTTTATGTTTCTTTTCTTTTGAACTGGATAGCAGCTAACTTTGTATCTTTAAGTGCTTTTTTCAGCACTTTTTTCAGAGTTAATGAGAAAAAAATTATGAAAAATTATTGAATTGTTGGGCCTGGTAATGAATGACTATAATCCTTGCTCCTAGGAGTGATTTAAGGCTGATGAATTGCTTGAGCTCAAAAGTTCCAACCTACATTAGGTGGGGGCTAACATGATTGGGTGTCCTAGCTTCAACACCAATATGACAAGCCTTTTGAGGAAGGGTTTGGAAGAGGAAAGGATGCTAAGTTGCCTAAGGAGGGGCAAACTGACCCAGGTTAGAAACAAAACAGGTCAAAGCTTCCATGCTGATTAATAGTCAGATGGAGCCAGTGATGACCATAACATTTTCATCATGAATGAGATATTGAGACTTGTCTCAAAAAAACTAAATAAATAAAAAAGGTACTTGAGCTATAGAGAGATTCTTGTCATTGGGACTCATTAATAAATGGAGAGAAATATCTTTTCAGATAGATGAGTGATAGTATCGATTCAAAGACATCTTATAGTCTATTCACTAAGTATCTACTATATGTCAGTCAACATTTTAGATAAGGAGTAGAATACCAAGAAGTTAAAATTTTTTACCTACTCAAAGTCCCATGGAAATTATAAAAGGGAAATATCTATTAAAGCACATAATGAGCCACCTTCTCATTTTCAAAAGTTTATGCATATTTTGGGACAGTGAACATAAGTTTAATTCCATGGAAAATTGAAGAATAGATCATAAAACAAATGGTTGTCAACCATTTGTAAAGGATATTTTGATTACCAGTATAGAGCCTGGCATGACTTCATTATGACATATTAAACTCATTTCCTTTTTAGACATTAATACTAAACAAGAATATGAGAAGAATCAACTAGTTTAGGAGATATTTGACTTGATTTAGTTCACCTTTATTTTAGCAAAGCTTGAAATAAAGTACCTCATATTCATATTATAGAAAAGTTGAAAAAATATAGATTAGACAACAATATAATTAAAGTAACTCGGAACTTGTCAAATGGGCAAACTAACTTATTGATGTTTCAATGGAAACATGTCAAGAGCTGTAAATATGGGAACTCGGAGATCTATGCTGTTTAAGATTTTCACCAAATGACATAGAGAAAGACATATCAGATGATTGCTATCTTCTAGTATTTGAATGGCTGACATGCAAAGGAGGAATCTGACTTGTTCCATTTGGTCCCAGAGGGCACAAACACTAGCAATGGGTAGAAGCTGCAAACAAGCAAATTTGGGCTCAGTGATGAGGAAAACCAAAAAACATGACACAATTTCCATTAATTAGAGCTATTCAAAAGCGGAATGGGCTGCTGAGCTGTGATGGGTTTCCCCTTCTTGGAAAACTTTAAGAAAAGGATGAACAACTACATATTAGGTTTGATACAGGATGAACTCTTTCAATGTATGGGGCAGAGCTAGCTGACTGATGTGGTTGATTCTCGATGTCTGTAATTGTGTAAGACATTTTCATTTTATTTTAGGCTAAGTACTGTCCATGCCCTTGGAAGCTTTAAGACATAAAGAGTTGTATGGAAAACAAGAGCAAGAGGATGGTTTGAGGAAACCTCATGAAACACCTTCATGCCTGATAAATTTTGAATCTTTAACAACAGTGAATATTAAGGACTATTTCTTAAATGAGCAAAACTCAATACTCTCTTCAGGAGACACATTTTTTTAAATACGATATTGTCTGTGTCCTTATGACTCCCACAATTTAAAGGGAATCTGGCATACTATCATGAATAGCTATCAATTAAATACTAATTGATAATTAAGTCAGACACTCAAACGGCCTTCTTTACAATTATTATTGAGGCAAGGAGAATCAGAGGATTCTATGGAAGGGGTGATATTTGAGCTAAATCTTAAAGGACATTTAGCATTTCAGCTGAAAGCAATTGGCAGGGGATTCTAGGCATAGCAAATCATTGTAACAAGAGTGTAGAAGAAAGGGAATAAAGAATGTCTAGAGGAGACAGTGAGGAGTTCAGTTTGATTAGAGCATCAAAGGAAGGAGTGTGAGTTAAAGCTGGAAAGCAGTATGTTATCAAATGACAGAGAGTTTTAAATATCAGATTAATAGATTTGAATTTTTGGAAACTAGAGATAGATAATGAGCATGTGACATCATTACTCCTGTGCATTTGGAAAGTTAGTGTGGAAATGGTACAAATTTTGGTTCCTAAGGAAGAGAGGTGGAAGAGAAAACTGGTTAAGAAATCACACGATCCACATTGGTAAGAATGAAAATGGTTATCCCGTGGAAATAGGGCACACTAGAGAAAGAATATAAAGGTGGAATTGAAAATATTTGATAATCAGTTGGCACTCCCTTCCATATACTGTAAACACCCTGAACTCTTCGATTTCTTACACAAGATGTTCCATCTTCTGTGACTCTGCTTTTGCATTTGCTATGGCTGGTACCAGAAATGTTTTCCCTCCTACTCTTGACCTTGTTGAATAACTAGCTTTCTTTTAGTCAACTGAATTCCCTGTTCCTCCTGAAACTCTTTACTAATTTTCCTCCATACTTGTGATTTCCCCTTCTAAGACCTGCCTTCTAGGTACGTACCAATTTATGTGTGTTGTTTCCTCTATTAGAATATGAGCTCTTTGAGGGCAGAGGGTTTCTGTTTCTATTTTTTATATTCCCAGAAAATTCCTAGCAATTAATAAATATATTAGTGAATTGACTGACATAAAGGATCAAGGATATTGAATAAAGAGTAACAATATTCTGGTACCACTGATAAAATAAGAGTTGCTTTGTTTTTGTTTCAAAATATCATCTGCTTAGCTTTGGATGTATTTTAGGTCCAGTGGGAAAATTAATGAGCTGTATCCTATAGAAAATTAAGGATAATACCTAGAAAACTACCAAAAACTTTTTTCTGGAAATAGAGAAAATATTAACCAAGTTCATTTGGAAGAACAAAAGATCAAGAATATCAAGGGAAGTAATGAAAAAAAAATCTGAAGGATAGAGGCTTAGCAGTACCAGATTTTAAACTGTACTATAAAGTGGTGATCATCAAAACAATATGGTACTGGCTAGGTGATAGAAGGATGGATCATTGAAATAGATGTGGAGTAAATGAAAGTAGCAAGATAGTATTCAATAAACCCAAAGATCCCAGCTTTGGGGGCAAGAATCTACTATTTGACAAAAACTGCTGGGAAAATTGGAAAAGAATACGGGAGAGATTAGGTTTAGATCAACATCTCACTCCCTACACCAAGATGAATTCAGAAGGGGTAAATGACTTAAATATAAGGTTTGTATCTCTAGAACATGACTTTAATTTATATTTCTTAGCAAGGAGTTTCTGCCCTTTTTATTATTATTTTAAGATATATTGTTTCTAATGAGTACATGGTGAGTATGTTCTGGTCACAGAGTATATTTCTGAATCAATTAATGCACAGCAGTAGGCAAAGAGATGAAGACAGTTAATGATAGGAAGGAAGGAAAAGCAAGCCAGATTTGCAGTCAGAAAACTTAGGTCCTAATCTTGTTTCTGTCATTTACTACCTATATGAGGTTTAGCAAGTTGCTACAATTCCTTTGGTTCTTTCTTTCCTCATTTGGAGAAAGTTACAGCCTGGGGCCAAAGAGATGAGAGTTTCTGAATTCAAGTCTGGTCTCATACACTTACTAGCTAAACGAGCAAGTCACCCTCTTTTCCTCAGTTTCCTGATCTGTAAAATGAGTTGATGAAGGAGATCTTAAACTATTCCAGTATTTTTGGCAAAAAAAAACTCCAAACAGGGTCACAAAGAGTTGGACATGTAGGAAACAACTGAACAAGAACAGCAAACCAGTTTGGGAGGGAAAAGGTGATGGTACCATAAATAACATATTCCACAAAAATTCTGATTTCTATTATTTTTTAAAGAAAGGATAGTTTTCCTAATTCTTCAACATAGTGAGGATCACTTTTGCATTTATTTTTCCCAATCTTGTTTTTTCATTAAACACTATATAAATCATTTTCTATGCAGTGAAGTAAGTTGGGTAGGTACAATTATTAACAGGTTAGAGATGAGGAAATGAAATTGAATCAGTTTAAGTGACTTGCCCAAGATTATATAATGAGTTGGTATTAGAAGGGGGTCATGAACCAATAATGTTTTGGCATTATTATTATTTTATCAGGTCTACTAATTTTGCCAATGTAGAAAACTGCCCAGCAATTACATCAGATGCTCCTCTGTAACATATAGTTCCTAGTAGATCAAACCAGATGCAAATCCAATGTTCTTTCCAGCACCCACGTACAGTACAAGAACAGCAAAGCCAGGACTAATAGGACACAGTGGGACAAATTTTCTATGTGTGTATGTAGATAAACATGCAATATAAATTGAATGATACATCCAGAAAATGAAAGAGAAAAGGATGGAAGGAGGAGAGGCAATAAAATGAAGTGAGAGACAGAGACAGAAAGGGAATAACTTCAAAGATTTTCTCTTCTTAAGAAAATGAAAATAAAACCAAGCACAATATGACATGAGCAGGAAGAGAAATATACCTTTCTTTTTCTTTTCTTCCTTCCCTTTCAAACTTCGCATGCAAAAACTTTAGAATAAAGAGGAGAAGGGACCCAGTTGATAAAACTCATCCCACTCTAGTAATATTTGTTTCTCTTCTTAAAATGGTTGTACCTCAACAGTATTATACAGATGAGGTTACTATGAGGTCTTATTATTAGTCTTATTATTTTACTTAAACAAAATAAAATAGAGAATACAAATGCTCCCCACCCACTAAATTTTATTCATTATACACATGCTTTTAACAACCTTTGATGCAATTTGAGAGTATGCACAATTGGTTCTGGTTCCGTAGTCTTAAACTCTTAAATTATAGATCATTCATTCATATATCATTTACCCTATGTGTAATATGTATGTTCCTGTTGTGAAAAGGTCATTTTGTAAAATGCTAAGCTTTTGAAGTCTTTTTAAACTTGATTTTGTGATTCCTTCATCCTACTTTATTATAGAGCTTATGTCGTATGTGGTTCCCTGTGGCATAAACATCTGTCCAAATTCTTGTATTTATTTTACAAAGATATTATTTAGGAAGTGGTGTATGCAATTATAGGTTTCTCTTTTTTGTTGCTGTTGTTGGGAGGAGGGAAGAAGGAGAAGGGATGTTTATATTGATTCTTGCTCTTTTATTTTTCTTTTGTGGCAAGGGTTTCACTCCATTATTTCTGGGGAAAAGCCAAAATGGCTGGAATTATCCTGAGATGAGAGAGCATCCCAAACATAGCCACAGTGCAGTTTACTGATAAGGAACTTGGTTATATAGGGATTCTATTTTTAGTGAAGGACACTGGAAGTCTCAGTTTATATCCTTGTATTGATAGAGTATATTTTAACTTAAAAAAATCAGAATCTCTAATCCTTAGAGTGAAATATTAACCTATGTTTAAGAGTTAGAAGAGGGAGGTTCAATACTTTGGTCGAAAACATTAAAAATAATACTATATTTGAACATATGCCATTTCTTTAGTCACTAATTTTACTCTTATATCATTATTATTTTCATATTAATTCACTTCCATTATAAGTTATATTATACACATAGTATTAACAACATTTGATGCAATTTGACAGTATGCACAACTGGTTCTGGTACTGTAGTTTTAAACTCTGAAATTATAGATCATTCATTCATATATCATTTGCCTTATCTATAATATGTGTTCCTGTTGTGAAAAGGTCATTTTATAAAATGCTAAGCTAACTGCTTTAGTCCTCCCATATAAGAGTGGAATATTGAGAATAAGACCAGGTGATGAATTAGACCTGTTATGTTGGCTCTTTTTCAAACAAAAACAAAAACAAAAGTCGAGTTGATCTAAGGAGCTCTTCATCTTCAATTGCACTGCTTTACATCCTTTTTGCAGGAAATAATTGCCCAGATCTTGTTGTGGTTTGTTATTTCATACTGCCTGCAGCAATATTGCTGTCCCTCTCCCCCCAGTAAAGAACTGCATATTTTAGTGCAGTGATAAAATGCAAGTCTGTATTATTGCTGTAATTCAGCCACCACTAACTTTGAGCACTTGATGAGACTGCATGCTTTCTGCATGGCAGAATGTTCATGTGCATGTTGGACTGAATCTATGGATTTTAAATGAGGAAAATCCTTTTTTTTCTCCATTCTTCTTACTAAGGGTATGCAAATGTTTATTTTAACTGATGCAGCCTTGAGGAGGTAGGTAACAGTTGTAGACCTGCTAACTTTGCAAGCCTAATGTGCATATTTAATTCATGCTGGTGCTCTGAATGAGACACAGCTGTTGGATACTTATGTGATCCTTGCATCTTCCTGGGGAAACAACATCTAAATGCAACCAATAACATAGCACTGAACAGAAAGCTTCCATTTTGCATATTTGCTACTAATAGCAAAAAACAAAGTTGGTTGGGGAGGGTGGAATGCTACTCACCTCAGAAAACTTAATGAAAGATGGTCCAAAACGAGGCATAATCAAATGTTCCCTGGAATGTTCCTCTTGAAGTTCATTACTACACAGCCAAACCACCTCAGGCTCTATTTGCCTAAAGCATAATTTAAATCACTACATTTGTAACCCATAGTTTTTCTCCATTAAAATAGATTCCATACTTTTCTTCACTTAAAACTGCTCAGAGCCTTTTGTGTTTTTAACACATGCTACTTCCAGCATGGATTCTCAATGCTTTTTCTGTCTTTTGGACCCCTGGCGGGCTTCCTATCATTTTCTCCCCATGCACAGTCTACTGTTCTTGAAAAGCCATTTGTGATAAAATGGAAGAGGAAATGGAAATAGGACAGAATTGTCTTTTTTCCCCCCATGAGAATCCTTCCCATGGCTATTGGTTATCTAATTAAATCAGCAGTTTTATGAGTTAATTTACTCCCTTTGCAGGGTTGATACCCTGGATCTACCTTTGCCCTCTCAGTTCTATAAAACAACAACAACAACAACAACAAAAACATAGTTTTTAGTTCTGAGGCATTGAGTGTATCCCTTTAAGTGGGGGGCTGGAGTAGGAGATATTGGTAAAGGAGCACCAAAAATATCCTTCACTATCTAAGAGTACAAATTCATGCTAGGTAGACTGATTATTGGTTTCTATAGATGGGTAATCTCTTAAATCTCTGTATAAAGTGAAATCTTAGAGAGCACTTGCATGCTATGTATTATTCATTTTTTTTTTGCCAAAGAATGGAAGGAACAATGTGATCCATTTAAAATATATCCCATTTCCTTTGCTACTCTAGATAGAATACTCTGGAGAGTTCTTAGTCAAAAGTATAGTATAAGGAATTATAACAAATTGATTCTTACAGGTAATTCAGAACATCTTGATAAAGCTAATTTTAACATCATTGTCTGAATTCTTGACTGCCCAATATCAAAGCACCTTCCTAAGCCTCGTTGCTTATTCTCCCATTCCCTTCCAACTCAACTTCACCTCCTTCATGTCCTTCTAGAGCTTTGAACACTCCTATGGGACCCTCTAGAATTTCAATCCACAGGTAACAAACTTCCCTTTATTTTGGACATCTTCCTCTTATATTCCTCTCATTTTTTAAGTAGTGAGAGGCCTGGATCCTCACAGAAGACACTGAATCCCTTAATCATCCTTTCTAAAATTGGTTGCACTTTCTTAGGTAAACCCAATATGTTGTTTTTAGAGAAGATATCTGTTGTATACAAAAATTCCCACACATATGTTATCTCCCAATTAGAATGTTTAATTGTATCTCAATTATAATGTGATGCCCTTGAGAATAGGGGCTATCTCACTTTTTTTCTATTTGTATCCACAGTGCTTAATACAATATTTCACAAAAGTGCATAATAATTTTTTTCATCCATTCATTCAGCATAAGCCATTCCCTTTTACTTCTAGGATCAAATATAAACTTTTTTTGACACAAAAATTTTAAAATCTGATTCCAAATGATCTTTTTAGCTTTTTTATATAGTACAGTGATAGCAACCTTTTAGATACTGAGTGCCAGAACTACAACCCTCACCATTCATGTGAGCCCCGCCCCCCCACATTACCCCAGACAGGGGAGGGAAGAAGCATTCTCATTGGGTGGTGAGAGCAATGTCCTCAGGTGTGCTTGGAGAGGGGGAGGAGGAGCAGCCCCCTCTGGCATGCATGTCATCAATTCACCAACACAGATATAATACTTTCCTTTATTCATGCTACCTCCATACTTCCATTCTAAATGTCCAGCCATATTTCCTTCTAAATGTTACTCACATAATTTTCCATTTCTGAAATCTAATCCTTTGTTCTGGCTGTCTCCTTCGCTTAGAAAACCTTCCCTTTTCATTTTTGCCTCTGAGTCTCTTACTCTTTCAAGGTTCAGCTCCAGGATCATGCTCTACAATGAGCCTTTCTTCTCCCCACTACCAGTTCCTAAATAGTGCAACTCACTTTCCCCAAACGTCATGTTTAATCAGTTTGTACATGTATATGTTGTTTCCCTTTGCTAGATTGTAAGTTCCTGTAGGACAACGACTGCTTCACTTTTGCCTTGACTCTTCAGCATCTAAAATAATGTGCTTGATAACTCATGGCTGACTGATTGCAATAGCTTTCTGATTAGTCTGCCAGCCACAAATCTTTCTCACTCTAATCCATCTTCCCTTCAGGTAACAAAATGATGCCATCCCTACTCAAACTCTTCTGTCTCCTTAACACTTGCAGGACCAAATACAAAGTTCTTTGTTTTTTATTCAAAACCCTTTATAATCTAGCCCTTTATCCATGCCAGTATTCTTACATTTTACTCTCTTAAATTTTTGCTAGCTGCCCACCATATCTGAAATGTTCTCCTTCTTCATCAATACTCCCTGACTTCCATTTTCTTTCTAATTCCAACGAAAATCAATCCTTCTATAAAAGTCCTCCACAATCCCTCTTAATTCAAATGTAGTCCATTTGTTAATTACTTCTTGTTTATTCTATATATTGCTTGTTTGTACATATTTGTTTGCTTTTATCTCTCAAAGCATGCCTGGCACTTAGTAGGCACTTCATAAATACTTCCTAACTAATCAACAGTCAGATCATAGGAATTTTTTAAATGCTTTTTTTTGATCAGAAAAAAAACAAATAAACTGCCATATCCTTAGATTAAATAACAAAGTTAATATTTTTTAGTTACCTCAGAGTATTCACTATCCTAGGATGTCTGTTATGAAAGCAGCATAGAATAATGGTTGGGAAATTGGTCTTAGAGCCAGGAAGATCTAGATTCAGGTCTTCTTGACACATATAAGAAATGACACTGAGCAAGTCACTTAAACATCTAACAATTTTAGACTATAAATTGTAGGTGAATTGCCATTCTGCATTTATTGGAGGTAGTTTTTATATTGAAGATTCCCTTCCTAATATAACTAGAGATTTAGACTTTCTCCATTACCAGCATCAGAGGAAAAAATAATATTCAAGTGTTAGAAATTATGGTCTCAATCCTAGAAAATAAACCTCTTGCAAAAGTCACCAATAATTTCCTATAAGGTAAAAATTTAAACTCTTCTACTTGGTATCTAAAGTCCACCCCAAACCCCTCAAACCCTCAGCCACCACCCCTCCTTCCTTCCTCAAATCTGCCTTTTGTCTATCTTTTGGCATGGTTGATAGAATCCAGAAAACTTGAGATCAAATCCAGCCTTGGAAATTTACAGCTGTCTTCATGTGAGACTATAATAAGACACTCTCTGCTAGACAAAAATTCATCAGTGATAAGGAGATGATAAATAATGGCACTTACCCTGTGGAGTTGTTGCTGGATGAAGTGAATATTTCTAAAGATGCTTAGCAGAGTACCAGGCATATAATAGGTACTATATAAATGCTTATACCGTTTCCCTTTACTCCTCCTTTTCTTTCATATACTCTCCATTCTCATTACCTAGGACAAGGCTGGACATATGGTAGACACTTAATAAATAAGACTTGGGCTGAATTTAAAAAAAAAAAAAGTATACTTTTCTTCAAAAAATTGGGTGACGCCTATTAGGGAGTGTGTTGCTCTACATGTCACAATTTTATATGCATTTAGTAAAGATTATACAAATTTCTTTGAAAAGAGAAAGAAGCAAGTGTCTTAGATATACCCACAGCTTCCTTCTCAAGTAGTGCTGCTGTGAATTGTCTTATTTTCAGTTATCAGTTTCTGCATGCTTGATCACTATCTATTTCTAAGATCTGATCTGATTGTCAAATAGATGAAGGCATATCAATTGTTTTAGAGTTGATGCGTTTTTTTCCCCCATTTGAGATGCAGCTTCATTTAGACTATAGTCAACTAACCAAGCCTGGAAATATTCTCTACTAATCTTTTGCTTCAAGCCTTTGTAGCTCTGGTGGGCATCTTATCCAAAGTGGGTCATTGCTGTTAAACATAACCTGAATGGACCTTTGGGTATGTCTAGGGTTGAGTCTCTGCTTCACAGAAATGACTAGCAAAGAGATCCTTCAGCTTTGACAGACCTATAGTGGAGATCAGTCTTACAAACTGTTTACAACCAACATACTCATTTGGTCACATTTTTGCTATCATCTGTTATCGTCACATAGACCATACCACGGCCCATTTGCATCCTTCACGTATTCCTTGTGGGGTCAATGGATACTCTTCAGTTGACCAAAGCAGTTTAGGGAAATGTCCCTTTGAAATATAATAGCCTCTTGGAATGGTGCATTTTAAATAAATAATCATAGTTTACTGAAGTCTGAGAGAAAGAAGTAGTGGGTATAGGACTGAACTCCATTGTAATATGTTTTGATTTTTAGTTATTTCATTATGCTATTTTTACAAGTAGCAAAGAAGGGTCAGGAACTGATTTAGAATATGAGATTGAGAGTTTCTTTGCACATGGCAGTTAAAGTATAAGAAAAATAGTTGCGTGAGGGACAATCTTTGAGTATCTCTCTTTTGTAAAATGAATTTCTTGAATTACAAACTTTATTGCTGCTAATATTCAGCTATTTTAGAATGCTTTCTTAAAGATTTCTTTAACTTTCTTTTTGCATTGGAGACAATAAACATTTATTAAGTACCTATTTTGTATGCGATATTGTGTAGGTATGATGAATGAAAAGACTAAAAAAATAACCTGTTTTCAATCTCAAGCAGTTCAAATCATATGAACTTATAAAATACATGCACAGATACAGAGAAGTTTGATTTAAAAGGAAGCATGACAGGACAGCTAGGTGGCTCAGTGAGTAGACTGAAATCTGGGAAATAGGAGGGAGCTTCTGGGTTCAAATATGGCCATAGACACTTCCTTGCTGTGTGACCCTGGACAAACACTTAACATCTATTGCTTAACCTTTACCACTCTTTTGCTTTGGAACCAATAAACACTATTGATTCTAAAATGGGTTTTAAAAAAGCAGCATGAGCAAATGGGAGAATTCCAGAAGGAGGCAATATTTGAGCTGAGCCTTGAAGGAAGATGAGGATAATGATAGACAGAGATGTGGAAGGTATATATTCCAATCATGGAGGATTATCCATAGATGAATAGATTCAAAGAGGCAACTGCTTCTACCAGCTGAAAAAAATTCTTTGCTCACTATATTACTGATATTTGCAACATTTTTTTCACATTTGCCTTGTCTTCAGATATGTGTTGTACAGAACTTTTTCATAAAACTATGGTTCAGAGTCAACTCCATCCTGTTGCAGGTAGTTTATAGTGGCGGAGCTTTGGCATTTCTGGTACTTAAATGTTGGAGATGGCAAATGACTGAGTGCTGTGCCTGTCACAGCTGTCATATATTTCCAGATAAACTGAGTAGAAATTGGTCATATTGGCTGTTTTTGGAGGGAGAAGGGATATATTAACTAGAAGAAATGACCTATCTCTCATTCCTTTAAAATTAGAGACCAAAGCACAATGCTTGGATTTCTACAGTTTCCTATGTTCTAGGGGGAGAAGAGACTTTCCTTTTTTTGGTGGGGGATGTTGAGAGGATTATAGGTAGTTCTATAACAAGAGGGAGAAATTACATTCAGAATTGTCCTGTTGGCTTTTTATATAAAGGCAAAACAAAAATAAATTTTTCTCTCTAAACCTGGATGTCCTTTAGACATTTCAAACTCAATATGTTCCAAGTAGAACCTCCAAACCACCCCATCCTATAATCTCTTCCATTTCTGTAAGGTTAATAAGTGTTTGCCATCTTGGAGTTATCTCCAACTCTTTTCATTCTCTCAGATTCCATATTCAATCTCTTCCCAAGTTTTGTTGATCTAACCTATGTAGCATCTCTTGCATTTAACTGCTCTCTAACTAAGAAGGTCTCTGTTCAAGATCAGATTTACATCATCTCTTCCCTAGACCAGTGATGGCAAACTTTTTAGAGATGGAGTGCTGGGCACTGCCTCCACCCCACTCCCCAGACCTAGTTCTATGCCTTCCCCCACCAGAGACCAGGTGCCATGCCTCTCCACCCTACTGAGTACCAGGCCTGCCCTGTCCCCCAACCTTACCCCAAAGCAGGGAGGAGGAAGTGTTCCCATTAGGCTGATGGACAGAGGGGCTTGTGTAATGAGGAATCTCCTCAGAAAATGTAAAAAGGGGAAGGGGAGGGGCCTGAGCTCTCTGCTCCCCTCCAGCTCTGCCACCTGTGAGCTTCCCTCCTTAACCCCTCTGTGCTCCCACTGTCAGCTGGACAGAGGGGAAGGTGATGTGAAAAAATGTTATCAGGTACATTGGAGAAGGAGAGGGAAACAGCATTGTCTGAGTCCTTCTGCCTGTCTAGTAAGGGACTCTGAGGGAGGGTGGCCACATGAGTGCTCCGTGTGCCATCTTTGTCACCCATGCCATAAGTTTGTCATCACTGCCCTAGACTATTGCTGTAGAAGCCTGCTTTGTACCCTCCCCCTCCTAATCCATTTCCTTTCCAGCTCACCATTCACACAGATTCCAATTTTTTATTTCTAAAACAAGGATATGATTATGTTACATCTGCCATCCCCTCCATACTCAAAAATCGGCAATGACTTCATAATGCCACTAGGATAAAGTGAAAACTACTCTGCTTAGTATTTAAACTACCTTCTTCTCCTTCACTTCCTTTCATCCACCATTTATTCAATATCTTGTTGCTATTATTGTAGTTGCATCATTTTTAGTTAGATCTGACTCTATGTGCCCCCATTTGGGGTTTTCTTGGCAAAGATACTAGAGTGGTTTTCCATTTCCTTCTCCAGCTCATTTTATGGATGAGGAAACTGAGGCAAACCAGATTAAATGATTTGGCTATGGAGCAGGTGTCTGAAGCCCAATTAGACTCAGGAAAAAGGGTCTTCTTTACTCAAGTCCAGCCTCTATCCACTGGGATACCTAAGTGTGCACACATTATCCAGCTCTCATTTTTTATCCTTATTTCATATCACTTTTCTTCATAATTTTCATTCCAATTAGATTGGCCTTTGAGCTGTATATGTCTATACTTGGCCCAATGCATAGCATTCCAACCTCCATCTCTGTAGCTTTATACAAGTTGTGTTCCTTGTTTGTGATGCCCTCCTTCCTCACCTTTATTTTATAGAATCTCTAGCTTTGCTTAACACATGACTCCCTACATGAAATCTTTCTTGATGCTCCTAATTATTAGTATTTTCTACCTTTTAAAATGACTTTGTGGGGCAGCTGAGTAGCTCAATGTATTGAGAGCCAGGCCTAGAGATGGGAGGTCCTGGGTTCAAATGTGGCCTCAGACACTTCCTAGTTAGGTGCCTCCCTGTCAAATCCCTAAACCTTACTGCTCTTCTGCCTTGGAAATAATATACAATATTGATTTCAAGGCAGTAGGGAAGGGTATTAATTTTTTTTAATTTTTTTAATACCTTTTTTTTAGACCCTTAACTTTGGTGTATTGTCTCATAGGTGGGAGATTGGTAAGGGTGGGCAATGGGGGTCAAGTGACTTGCCCAGGGTCACACAGCTGGGAAATGTCTGAGGCCAGACTTGAACCTAGGACCTCCTGTCTCTAGGCCTGACTCTCAATCCACTGAGCTACCCAGCTGCCCCCAATTTTTTTTAATTT
This sequence comes from Gracilinanus agilis, assembly GCF_016433145.1. Classification (NCBI taxonomy): domain Eukaryota; kingdom Metazoa; phylum Chordata; class Mammalia; order Didelphimorphia; family Didelphidae; genus Gracilinanus; species Gracilinanus agilis. The sequence continues at coordinate 378,785,353 of NC_058133.1, forward strand.
TAAATGACTTTGCTTTTACTTATCTCTGTTACATCAGTAGAAAGCAGACATTGAGGAGTGGGTCTATTTTGTTTTGTGTTTATTTCCCCGGCAACTGCCACAGTGCCTTCTATGAAGCATGTGCTTAGTAAATATTTATTGAACTCAGTCTATTAGTTCCCTCAGGTTAGGTAGAATGAGATTACTTAGTAGGCATATTAAGTACATGTTTAGGATGCCTCCAATTTAGCATGCTCCTGGAGGCCCCAAGGTTAAAGGAGAATGGGAAGTAGTTAATAAGAAAAAAAAAAAGCTAAATAGGCTCTAACATCCCCTCAAGCTATTATCCTATATCCATTTCTCTGCCAAATGCTTACAAACAGCCAACTATACTCATTGACTCCCCTTTTTCTCCTTTCACATTTTTCTTAACTCTTTGAAATCTAAGTATTTAACTTTTTCGCTTAACTGAAAAATGGAAACTGCTGACAGCTTTGGTCCTTGAATATTGAGGAGGTTTTAGATAAATTAGATAAATGTTAAAACTTTTATATGGATATTTCTACATGCAAACTACATGTGAGTAAACATCTATAGACTTGATATGAACTTGTACAGAATTAAACTTGTGCATATTTTATTCATCTAATTCACTGGAGTTAACTGAAAATTATCTTAACTGTGTTGAGCATTAGCCAAAAAGGAGAGAATTGTTATGTATTTCTTCTAATTAGCAAAAGTAATCATTTTATTTCTGATGTTATGATCATTTGGGACAAAAAAGTAACCTTTCTTTATGTGTTATATAATTGTTATTCAGTTGTTTAAATTATTTCTGACTCTTTTTTGACCCAATATGGGGTTTTCTTGTCAAAGATACTGGAGCAGTTTGACATATCCTTCTTTAGCTCATTTTACAGATGAGGAAATTGAGGCAAACAGAGTTAAGTGACTTGCCCATGATCATATCACTAGTGAGTATCCAAGGCCATATTTGAAGTCAGTCATATGAGTCTTCCTGACTCCAAACCTAGCACTCTATCTACCATGGCACCTACCTGCCCTATTACATTTTTTAAATCTATAAAAATTTAAGGCAACTTATGGTCTAAAATGGATTGCTTTACTTCACTTTTAGCTCTGCTCTTAGGTCTGCCAAACAGGTAAGATTCTAAATAGGATGTAGTTAATATGTAATTAATAATAATAATAATAATAATAATAAATAATTTTAAAAATAAGAAAGCAGGTCAAATTCTAAAATCTAATTCTAAACACTTCCATAGCCACAGATTGTGTTTAAAAGGATGATGACATGGGGAAGTGATATTCAAAGAGCTTGTTACCCAAAAAGTAAATGAATTCTGGAAGCCACTCACCTAAAATATTTGTCCTATTTTGATTAGGCAATAGGACACAGGAAAGTTCAAAGAACTTAATTTGCTTTTCATAGTCAATCACGACACCCAGAATTAATGTCTCATAGAGAGAAATACGGAGCCACTCTGGACTGACCAGCCTGTATCCCAAATCCAAACAATGATGCTGCTGGATGCTCTAAATGCTTCCAACACCATAATTACTGCTGAGCTCTGAAGCTTCATCATACTAGCAAGGTGATCCCCTTCCCCCACTTTGAGCCTCTGGGGCTCAGAGGTATGGGGGAAGTAGAAAAAAAAAACAGCAACTCTATTATCAAGCCAGCAAATGTCACTTGAATGATGGCAGCTGTTGGCAGTACACTGCTGGAAAGGATTCTGCAGCAGTATTGGACTAGAGTTGCTTGCTTCCCCCAAAGGGAATTGTGATAGTCATTGGAGCAAATAAATCAAATCAGAGGGAGGGGAAAAGTGAGATTAGGAAGCCTGGAAACACCATTATTTTGTGACTAGCTCACACTTTGAGGTTTACCTTCTCTGTTGATCACATGTGAAACGAAGTACAATTCTGCATGGCACACACTAAGAAGGGCTTCTGCCTTTTTGCAAAGGTGGTGCATGCTTTTGAGGGCCACTCTAGGAACTTCAAACAAAGTCATTTGAGCATTTTGTTGACAAACATTGCTTTACACAGTTACTTTGTGAAATCAATTATCTTTCTTGTCTGTTAAAATGAAAGTGATGAGTATTAGCCCTTAGCGTTCATAGTCCATTCTGTTGTTGTTGTCTAAGGTAAAGCTTTCAACATAGATTGCTAGCAGAGTTTTCTTGCTGAATGAATGTTTTTCAGTAGTGTTGAGTGGAACAGTTATTTCCTAAGGTGTCAAGCATGATGGCATTTTAAAAGAAAGCACAATAAAGCATTCACTGTGAGGAGGTACAGAACGGAGATCGTATGCTCACATTTCATTCACCTGACTTTTGAAATGCAATAGCAAACAAGGCAGCTTCCCTACAAAATACGAAATAGCAAAAATCATTTTTTCATTCCTTCTATAGAAAAAAAAACACCAGCAGTTTATTTGTTTATTTCACCAAAGGATAGTTTTATTAGATTGCATGTTTTGTGTGTAACTTGAAAATCATTCTACAGGTGGCTACCACCTACCTGACTCTGCATCTATCTTATATTTCTTGATCTAGGTGAGAGATTTCACAGCTTTTGGAGGAAATGAGTGAGGAAAAAACACAAAGGATATGAGCAAAACGGGACTGGATAGGAGAAGAGAAGAGTTGGATGATAGAAGGAAGGGGCTAGGAAATGTATAAGGGGAAGTGCAAAGTGGCTCTTTGTGGTCCCTTTAAATACTCAAATTGAAAGGACACAAGAGGGAGACTGGAGAAATTTGGGGTGCAGAGAAAGTACAGAGAAAGCATGATGTGTGATCAGTCCTGACTGTCACTATATGACCACATGCAAGTCATTTAACTATGAGCATTGGTTTCCGCATTTATAAAATGGTGATAATAAAAATATTCAATTTGTCTAATAAAATTGTGGGAAAGAAAACATTCTATACAATACATGCTATATAAGCATGAACTAATAACATACTTGAAGGCTGGCTGTGATACAATCTCTGACATATCACTGCTCTCTTCAATTTTTAAGAACCTGGTCAACTTTTTCCCCAATGTTACTGGTTACTCGAAAACATAGAAATTAGGATTAGCTGGAAAGTTAGGAATTCTTTTATCTAAACCTAGTCATTTAGTATCAATAAAATGAGGCATAGGGAGATCAAGTGGTCTCCTAGAAGGTTAATAGTTAGCTAGAAACAATGTTCATGATTTGGAGCCAAGAGTTCCATTATATCCTCTCTGTTTCCTAAAAGTGGCTCATGTTTGAATAGTGCTTTGCAATTGTTTATGAAACCCTTTTCTCAGTTCAAGCAACAACTTGGTGAAGTAGACAGTGTGGGGATTATAATTCTCAAAGAGATTAAATGACGTGGCCAGATGCTAGGAAGTAATTGGTGAAGATGGAGCTTGAATCCAGATGTTATGAATTCCTATAGCGTTTTGTGGGTCAGTTACTCCAGAATTACATGGAAACTTTAGATCACAGTTTGTTGTTTTTCAACTGTAGTTGTTTCATTCATGTACAAATCTGTGTGACCCTGCCTGGGATTTTCTTGGCACTTAGCAGAGTGGTTTACTATTTCCTTTTCCAGCTTGTTTTACAGATGAGGAAACTGAAGCAACCAGGAGATAAATGACTTGTCCAGGGCCACACAGCTAGTGTCTGAGGCTGGATTTGAACTCATGTCTTTCTGATTCAGGGCCAGGCATTCTCTCTGCTCACCACCTAACACTCCCTAGATCTTACTATAATATGGGGGAATATTTTTGCCACTTGGGAAATGATAGAATCATAGAAAGTTAGTTGTAAGGGAATTCTGAAGTAAATTTATTCTAGTTCCTACTCAGATCATAAATCTCATCAACAATATGTCTGAGAAAGTGATAGCTTCTATGGATATACTTCTAGCTATGAACGTTCTTATTATCTATTTTATTTGTGGGTAGTACTAATTATTAGGAAGTTTTCCCACAAATTGAGCTGTAAATCTGATGTCCATATACTTGTGTTATTTCTTTCTTTCACGGCCAAAATTAATTTGTCTCTAGGAAACCTTGCAAAAATTTGAAAATTGCTATCATGTTCTCTTTTTAAAAGTAAATATTTTGGGTCTCTCATACTTATTGCCTTCCTCTAGATACATTCTTCATAGTGAATGTCTTTCCTAAAGTAGAGTCTCCAAAATATTCTGGATATACTATGATCAGGCCAGATATCTGTGTCCTGATAGCTATCAAGAAAACAGAATTTTTCAATTAGGAATTTGTCTTCCCATAAGTCAAAGATTAATGTGACATTTTAAGCCCTTCATCTTCTGACTTCAGTCAGTCTTTCCATAATTATCACCTTACTTCTCCTATTTCTCTGTTTTCTCTTCCCTTTACATCACGCTTCCATTTCTACCTTTGTTTTGTTGTTGTTTAGTAGTTTTAATCCTGTCTGACCTTTTGTGACTCCATTTTGGAGTTGTCTTACAAAAAATTCTGGAGTGGTTTGCCATTTCCTTCTCTAGCTCATTGTATAGATGAGGAAACTGAGGCAAAGAGTTAAGTGCCTTGTAGAGGGTCACCTACCCAGCTTGCCATTTCCTTCTCCAGCTCATTTTACAAGTAAGGAAACTGAGTCAAACAGAGGTAAGTGACTTGCCTAGGCTCACACAGCTAGTAAGTGTCTGAGGCCAGATTTGAACTTGAGTAGGTGAATATTCATGACTCCAGGACCTGCACCCTATCTGTTTCACCAACTAGCTAGACCCACTGACTCAGTATACTTTTTACATCATAGCTGTCTACATGCTCTCTCCCCTATTAGAATCTTAGTTCTGAGGGCAGGGACATCTGGTATCCTTCAAGTCCAATATAAGCTGCTGAAGGGGAGATGCTTTCTCACTTATGTATTTTTATCCCCAGTGATAACCTGGTTCAAAATGAATGCAATAAGTCAATTGTTGATGGATTGATTTTTCACATCACTGTATTGACTCAGCTTGAATTTATAACTATTTTTAAATCAAGTTTTTTGCTTTAGGATGAACAATTGGTTGCCAAACCTTACTCAATGGCTACTTGCGTAGGTAACATATTTTAATTCAGGTATGAGATAAGCTTAGTTATCCTTTATAAATGTGTTTTTCTTTAAGTCCCATTATATCCCTAGACCTTAGTTTCTTCATCTAAAATTTGAGAAAGAGAAGAAAAATGTGGAATGTTTATCATTGTTCCCTATGTTATATTATCCTTATAGGCAGCTTAGTAAATATTAGCAGATGATGTTGGGGAATTTGCCAACTACCTATCTCCTTTGGGGATATAGGGGGAAAAAACAGTCGCCTTTTTTTCTAAAATCTGTTTTGTAATTGCAAAAGCAATTTCATGGAAGTATATCCTTTTTTTCCAGTTAAAATCTGAAAGGTGCAAGCTGCCGACACATTGTTTCTCTCATAATGACACTTGTGTGACACATTTGTAGATCCATCTAGTTATCAGCTTGTCAGAACAAGACATATCTGCATTCTCACCTGATTTGGAGATTTCTAATTCTCCAGATGGCTGCTTTAATATGTTTTATATGATTTTGCCATTTTAAAAATAGCAGTTTTTCCCCTCAAGAAATCTGAACTGGATTGGAGGAAACACTATCAGATGAGCAAAGCAAAAGAAGAGCAATGAAATTATTTCTGTTCATTTTCTTGTGTGCATTGATCACAACATTTTCTATGTTGACAGCAAACATTTGTTGAGATCCAACAGAATTGAAAAATGCCACACAGACATTCCCTTGATGAACTTAACAGCTGTCTTCCTGCCTCATTCTAAGTCACATATTAAATGTATGCTAAAGTAGAATACTATAAAGCCTTGGTTCCTATCATAATTTCTCTGAACCTCAGTTTCTTCCTCTCTAAAGTGGAGATAATAACACGTACCTTCTAGGATTCGGGGTGGGAACCTAATGAGTTGATATATTTAAAACCTTTTTTTTTCTGGATAAGAAAATCAAGCTAGTAATCAGGCTTGAAATAACCAATAAATTAATTGGTCAGTGATTTCTCTCAGCAATCGAAGACAAAGATATAGAGCATCTTGAGTCATTATATGCAATTTTGGAAGCTCATTTAACACTGTAAAAGAGATGGGGCACCAGGGATGTTAAAATATAATCTAAATGGTTGTGGGTACACACACTGGGTTGAAGGAGAGACAGGACCAGGATAGGGAGACCAGAGTACACAGCTAAGCTGCTGCTAACTGTCAAGAATGGCTGTTGGCCAACTGTCACCCAGCTCACCACTAGACCAGAGTCTTTGAAACCAGCAGGCAAGGTAAAAGGTTTTAACAGTTTTAATTATGTTTAACTAAATATAGGTGGGATAGGGAATTCTGCACTTAAAACCTAAAGGGCAAATCACAGGGCAAGGGGAGGACTTGTCTACTCTAATTCTAACTGACCTAGGCCAGGCAGGGCTCAAAGGGGGCAGTTCTGGAGTCACTGGGAAGGCTTCAAAGCTGGTTCCATCCAGGTTTGACCAGCACAACTAATGGGTCTGAGGGTGGCTTTGGGGTTCTCACGGTAATCCACAGATGATCACAGGATGCCAAAAGCCAAGGTGGTCCAAGGTACCCAAGTAGAGAGAGTATGCTTGAGATGCTGTCCACCAGATCCCAAACCCCTCCTCCACTTGGTGCAACTCTGCAGGTCTTGTCTACTTGCTAGAAGCCCCCACCACTCAGGATCCCAGGGAATCAGGATGCGGGGGTGTCCTTAACTCTGAGATCTCCCAGGGCTAGCAACAGTTTGTACCAACCACTAATGGAGTCTCTCTCAGAGCACATGCAACTTCCAGCTCTTTCATTCCATCTTGGAATGCTCCAGCCCTTCCTGCTAGGTCCAACCTTAATACTTAATTAATTACTAACTAATATTCCTCACAACAACACCTCAGATAAACCTTAGAATGGCCTATATTGATGTGAGTTTTAAAAAAAGATCTAAATTCAAATGTGACCTCAGACACCTATGAGTTATGAAATCGTAGGCAAGACTCCTTTTTCTTTCTCTGCTTTCGTTTACTTGCGGATAAAATAGCAATAATAATAGCATTTACTTCTCAGGGTTACTATGAAGATAAAATGAAATAATACTCGAAAATATTTGAGAAACCTAGAAGGGCTAAACACATGCGATTATCACCCTCATTACTTCATTATTTGCTCTTGTGGACAGATGTGTAAGTGTTGGTCCATTTTGTCTTTGTTCACAGGAACTTTTTACATGGGTCTCTTTAACAGGGTCTTTTACTGCAAAGAACAGATAATATGTTTGAAATAGATTCTAGTCACAACCCAGATTTATATCTCTAGAACATGATTTTAATTTATATTTCTTAGCAAAGAGTTTCTGCCCTTTTTATTATTATTTTAAGATATATTGTTTCTAATGAGTACATGGTGAGTATGTTCTGGCCACAGAGTATATTTCTGAATCAATTAATGCACGATGAGGAGACACTCAAACTGCACAGCAGTAGGCAAAGAGACGAAGACAGTTAATGATAGGAAGGAGTATGGTGTAGGGAAAGGCAAGAGGGGTTTGCAGGCAAAAAACCTAGGTCCTAATCTTGTTTCTGTCATTTACTACCTATATGAGGTTTGGCAAGTCCCTATAATTCCTTTGGTTCTTTCCTCATTTGGAGAAAGTGACAGCCTGGGGTCAGAGAGATGAGAGTTTCTGAGTTCAAGTCTGGTCTCATACACTTACTAGCTAAATGAGCAAGTCACCCTCTTTTCCTCAGTTTCCTGGTCTGTAAAATGAGTTGATGAAGGAGATCTTAAACTATTCTAGCATTTTTGCCAAGAAAACTCCAGACGGGATCACAAAGAGTTGGACATGAAGGAAACAACGGAAAAGCAACAGCAAACCAGTTCTAAATCTGTGTTCCTATGGTTCCTGCATGAGGCCCACGAGCAGCCATAAGAAACATTTGTTGTTTCAGTACACCCTGGTTCTCTTGGGAAGTTAGTTTTCTACTGTACAAAATGACAGGCCCTGGGGAGAAATCAAAATTTGAATCCATCTACTAAGAGCAGTTGGGTTGTGATCATTCAAACTCATTTCCAAAGTGTTCAGGGAGACTTTAAACTTCAATAACTGAAAGTTAAGCTACCAAAGAATGAGACTATTGCTAAGTAGAATCTCCAGAGGAGGTGAACATTGGTATCTTGTGACAAATTAGAAATTTTTAAAAGAATGTTAATTGCATCTGCTGCACTATTTCTTCCATTTTTATCTGAAATCAGTACAAAAGTAATTACACTTTGATTCAATAAGCATTAATTAAGCATCCATAGTGTCCATGATGCTTTTTATATTTTTTTCTAGGCATGACATAATATTTAGAAAAGGCACTCAGCAAATACTTAGAGCATATTGAATAAGCCATACTATGCTAAGCTGTAGTGGGAGATAGAATCTTAGCTAAGATAATCTATATACCCCCAGTGAGGTCTAGTGGACCCTTACCTTGCACAGTAAAATATTTCTGAGATTCAAAAGCTTTAATACTTATCTCATTGTCTCCTTTTCTAATTCCTAATCCACGTTTATCTTTTTGTTTAGAATCATTAAGCGACAATAATCTTGAAGATTTTTTAAAAGAAAAAGGTTAAGGAAATATACACTGTATTTATATAAATTATAAACCAATATGTTATCCTTGAGATTTTAAAAATCTGAATTTGATTTGTATGATAATTTCTTCATTTTTACCTGACGGAATGGGGAGAGTGGTCTAGAAGGACCCTTTTTAGTCTTAAAGATCAACAACTGGCCACTATTATATAATCCTAGTGAGCTCTATAGACTTCAACACATTGCCAAAGAAGTCCATGATGTAAAAATGTTAAAAAATCCTGTCCAAGTACCAAATATATATACATATATATATATATATATATAACTATTATTATTTCTGGTTAGTCTTTGCTTTTTAAGTTGCTAATAATTGGGGAAAGTTGAGATCACTGTTTTTACAGCCATACACACACATACCAATGTGTACACACACATACACACATGTAGAATGATTTTAAAATTAATTTTCTCTCATATAAGTATTAAATAGGAAATGATTAAAAGGTAATTTTCAAAAGATTTCAGAACCATGTTATTTAGAACTAGAAGTTACTATTAGTCATCTAGACCAATGGTTCCCAAACTTTTTTGGCCTATCACCCCTTTTCCAGAAAAAATATTACTTAGCCCCCTGGAAATTATTTTTTTTAATTTTAATACCAATTAATAGGAAAGATAAGTGCACCTGTGGCCATCACCGCCTCCCTGGATCACTACAGCACCCACTAGGAAGCGGTAGCGCCCACTTTCGGAATCACTGATCTAGACTAATAAGTCACTTTATAAAGAAGGAAAGTAAAGGTCAAAGAAGTTGTGTACCTTATCCATGATTACATACGGGGAAAATGGCACATGTGGAATTTAAATCCAGCTACTCTGATTCTAAGATGTCACCCCAGGAATTTTTCTAAGGAGTTGTTTTTTGAAAATATCATCTTTGTACAGGAAGTATAATTTAAATCTTCTTCTGATTTAAATCTGATCTCAGCAGGGATCAAGTAAGTATAGAGAGGAAAATCAATCAGTCAATCAACAAATATTTATTTAGCACTTCCTTCCTGCCAGGCACTATGCTAAGTTTTTAGGATACAAAAAAAGGGCAAAGGACAATCTCTGTCCTCTTTCTAGATCTATCATTGTTTGCATGCAGGGGGAGGATAGTTAGGACATCTTAAGGATGAGAAAAAAGAAGAAAGGAGCCAGTCTTTTTAAGGAATAGCTGAAACAGCAAGCTTTATTCTTCCATCAATTGTCCAATAAAACATATAGAATTATAAGGAACTGTAGTACATAGCTCAGTGGATTGAGAGCCAGGCCCAGAGAGGAGAGGTAGTGAATTCAAATTTGACTTCAGACACTTCCTAAATTTGTGACAACCGCTATTACCTAGTCTTGACCATTCTTCTGCCTTGGAAAGCAATACACAATATTTTTTCTAAGATAGAAGGTAAGGGTTTAAAAAAAGAGAATTATTTGAAAATACATGCTCAGCTAAAATATTGGGAGAGGAAATGATTCTTAATTATTCCTACTATAAGGCAATGTGTAAAGTAAATTATTTAGGAGACCTTGATCTAGGGCCAGGACACAGGAGTCACAGAGTGGTGTGTCTTGTCTGATGACACTGTCTGTCTGATACTGGCATCCCCTGGTGTCTCAGCATCAGCATCCCAGCATCAGCAATAGCATCCCAGTGCAGACATAATATTACATGAATTTTGAAAGCCTATGATGCAGGTCTGGGAGGAACCAATGACTTTTTTAAAAAACCAGAATGAGAAGCTAGAGGTTATTTTTTTTTCTGAACCTGTTTCTTGAACTAACTCACTCCCTGTTCTAGAGCTGCCGTTTTATCTGCTCCCTTATCTTACCAGGCCATCTCTCTGACAGGCTGTGGCTTTGAGACTGGCTACAATGGAGGGTTGCATTTCAACCTGAATTTGGGCTTCTATTTTATATTTCTTTAGTAATAAATGTTCATAAAACTATTAACAAGCCTTCAGATTAATTTTTAATAATAACTGAAATCAATTTCAATGCTCCCCTTTTGATAAAATTGCCACATACTGAAAATTAAACCTCATGTTCATCATGTCACAGAAATGAAGTCAATTGTAATGTTTCCTAAGATAAGTCAAGAAGTGGACTGGAATCTATGTGGCAAAGATTGTCTTGTATCAAGAAAAAGAATCTTAAACCTTTGCTCTTTTGAGGCATTCCCAGGACATAGTCTGGACTTGCCCTGGCATCTGAAGAAAACCAGAGCTATTAAGTTTATGCTTCAGGAAGCACTGGGCTCAAAATGAAAAAAAAAAAGAGAAAAAGCACTCTAAAAAAACAGGAGAGAAGAAAGGAATATAAAGACACCTAAAGCTCTTCTCTTTTGAAAGTGTAACAAAATTAGTTTTACATGCTCTTAGATCAGAAAGAGTGAATAAAGTCAGGAAGAAATTTTGTTGCTGACATTTGGCACTGATGGGATAGGAAAATCTTGGGTATTTCTGTTAGTAAGGAGGCAAAATGAGGTGCTGTAAGGTGTTTGACAGATGAATTGTTGGGGATGATTGACTCATCTGTGATTGCTCAGGAGCCCAATCTAGACATTTAGTTGGTGTATAATCAAAGAATTCTTCTGTATCTTTTGAAATAGTCCAAATGAGTAGACATTTCATTTTTGTTAGGAAAGATAAGTGTAAAGAATTGATCAATTGATGCCCAGGTACAAGGAATTAATACCACTTTAAAAATTTATATTTGTATGTTCCTGCCTCTATGTCTAGAGGCAGCCAATTGGTGAAATAAATAAAGCATTGAGCCTAGAGTTGGGAAGAACTGAGTTCAATGTTGCCCTTACTCTCATAGTATGATGTCTCCTCAGTGTCATTTTCTTCAATGAAATTATTAATTATATATAAGATTTGTTATTTAACCAAGTAATTTTGGAGAATCCTATTATTTAATTTCTAATTAATTTTTGATTTGCCTCTCCATTATCTTTACTAATTATTCTTTTTATTGCATTATGATGTGAAAAGGTTGCATTTATTATTTCTGCTTTTTTGCATTTGTTTACAATGTTTTTATGCCTGAGTACATGGTCATTCTTTGGAATGTACCATGTACTGCTGAAAAGAAAGTGTAATCTTTTTTGTCCCTATTTGTTTTTCTCCATATATCTATTAGTTCTAATTTTTCAAAGATTTCATTCACCTCTCTTACCTCTTTCTTATTCATTTTTTTAATTTGATTTATCTAGATCTGATAGAGGAAGGTTCAGGTCTCCCACTTGTATATAGTTTTACTATGTATTTCCTCCTTAAGCTCCAATAGTTTCTCTTTTAAAAATTTGGATACTATACCATTTGGTGCATACATATTGAGTACTGATATTTCCTCATTTTCTATACTGCCTTTTATCAGGATGTAATTACTTTCCCTATCTGTTTTAATCAGATCTATTTTTACTTTGGCTTCATCAGATATGATTGTGACTCCTGCCTTCTTTTTCTCAGTTGATGCCCAATTGATTTTGCTCCATCTTCTTACCTTTGCTCTATGTGTGTCTGCCTGCCTCATGTGTGTTTCTTGTAGTCAAAATTTGTTTTCTAATCCACTCTGCTATTTGCTTCCATTTTATGGGTGAGTTCATCGCATTCACATTCAGAGCTATGATTATCAGTTGTGTATTCCCCATCATTTTGATTTCCTCTCCTACTCCTGACCTTTCTTCTTTCACTGTTTCCTTCTACTACACCAGTGTTTTGCTTTAATCAGTCCACCTAATCCCTACCCTTATTTTACTTTCTTTCTCACCATCTCCCTTCTTATTACCCTCTTTTTTTTTCTTTTGGGTCTATTAAATTCCCTCAACCCTCTTTTTCTTCCCCTTTTGGTACTTCCCACCCCAGTTCCCACCTTGGTTTTTCCTTCTCAATTTCCCTGTAGGGTAAGATACAATTCTATGCTCCAATCCTTCTAGATGCTCTTCTCTCTCAGAATTGATTCCATCAGTGGAATAAGAGTCAGGCCTAGAGACAGGAGGTCCTAGGTTCAAACCCGGCCTTAGCCACTTCCCAGCTGTGTGACCCTGGGCAGGTCACTTGACCCCCATTGCCCACCCTTACTACTCTTCCACCTATGAGACAATATGCCGAAGTACAAGGGTTTAAAAAAAAAGAATTGATTCCACTGAGAGTAAGATTTTAAGTATTACTTATAAGCATTCTCTTCCTCTCCTTCTTATAATAGTATTCTTCCCCTCCCCCTCCCATGCACCTCTTTATATGGTATAATTTATTCTATTTTTCTTCTTCCTTCCAGTTTCTCTTAGTGCCAGCTTCTATACACCCCCCCTTTTTTACATATCATCTTAAACCACTTAGTAAGCCAATGTTTATCGATGAATAATTCTTCTAACTACTAGGATAATGAAAACAATTTTTGAGAGTTACAAATATCATTTTTCCATATGGGAATATAAATAATTTGACCTTACTGAAGCCCTTACATTTTCATGTTTCTGTTGAATTTTTTATTTTGACATCAGATTTTCCATTTAGTTCTGTTTTTTTCTTTACAAATACTTGGAAATCTTCTATTTTGTTATATACCCATACTTTCCCCTAGAAATATATAGTTAGTTTTGATGGATAGGTGATTCTTGGTTGTAGAGGCCAATTCTCTGGCCTTTCTGAATATCATATTTCAAGCCTTGGGGTCCTTTAGCATGGAAGCTGCCAGATCCTGTGTAATCCTGACTGTGGCTCCTTGATATCTGAATTTTCTCTTTGTGGCTTCTTGCAAATATTTTCTCCTTGGCTTGGATGCTCTTGAATTTGGCAACTACATTTGTTGGGGTTATCTTTTGAGGATTTAATATAAAGGGTGATCTGTGGACTTTTTCAATGTCTATTTTGACATATTGTTAAAAAATATCAGGACTATTGTAATAATAAAAGAGAGCCAATAACCAATGTTTTATAAAAGGGAGAGAGAGAAATTCTATGTGTTTAGTCTCTTTTCCAACTCTCCCCTGGGGCCAAATGTACACTGGGAGACTTTAAGGGAGTGTCACCCCAAAACTGGGTAACCTGGATGGTTGTGCCACCCCACAGTAGTTGGGGGTGAGGCTTCCCTATAAGATGAGGTATGTAGTACCCCAATCTGATCCCAAATAAGGACTGTGTTCACACAAACCTTCCTCCCATCAGTTAATTTACAGTGGGTGGTCCAGCTTCAAGATGGAGGCAGCCAGACCAAGCTGTGGTTCCCCTCTCCCTTGTAGTCTCTCAGGCACTCTGGAACGCTATCTGACTAATGAACAGCTTTTATTATTCACAATTCAGGGAATGGGGAAACAGGTGAAGGGCAGAGGGATTTTGGGGTGCCCTCTTCACTATTTGTATGGAGTCCTTTACTTAGGTTGGAAACCTAATGGTTCCCACTTCTAAGCTTTTCCCCTCACCTTTTCTCCTTCTGTTTCTGTTTCTATTTCTATTTCTATCCTTTCCAATAATTGTAAGTTTTGACTTAAAGGGGGTCTCTCAGCAAATTTGGGTAATGGGTAAAGGAGACTAAGAGATCCCTCCCAAAATGGAGTCCGAAAACTTAGTTATCTCTATGATTGAAGTCTTAATGATTGAGATCTGATGAATGGCTTTGACCAGGGAATCAGGGTTTCAGTTTCCAAAGAAAGATCCTCAGGAAGCCCTCAGGACTGGATCCAAGCTAGGATGTCCTCCTCCTCTCTCCTCACTTTCATTTGCCTGAAGATCACTCCTCTCCTTCCTTCTTCCAAGTTCCTTTCCCAGAATCCTCTCAGGTCTCGAGTGTCAGCAACTGTCACAAACTGCCTTTGGCTCCTTTTGTCTCATCCTCCTTGAAAAAATCCCATCCTTATATAATTTTCTTGGATAATTTCTTGTAATATGATGTCAAGACTTCTGCTTTTTTCTAGATTTTCAGGTAGACCTATGATTCTCAAATTATTTCTCCTGGACCTATTTTCCAGGCCCATCATCTCAGTGAAATATTTCATGTTTCCTTCTATTTCAACATTCTTTTGACTTTGATTTATTAATTATTGCTGTCTTGTGAGATCATTAGTTTCTTCTTGCCCAATTCTAGTCTTTAAGACTGGTTTTCAGCTATGATCTTTTGATTTTCCTTTTTAGTTGGGTTTAACATGCTTTTCATGGCTTCCAGCAGGTTAATTCTGGTCTCCAATTTGCTTATTATTTCATGTGATTTTTGTGACTCTTTTTCCAAGTGGGAGATTATGCCTTTTAAACTATTATTTTCCTTTTGAATTACCTGCATTTCTTTCTCCTACTTTTCTTCCCATTGTTTCTCCAACTTTCTTACATGGTTCTTGAACTCCAATTTGAGTTCCTCAAGAGATTGTAACCTATTTTCTTTTTTATTTTTTTTTGGAAAGTTTGGATATGTTTGCATGTTTATCACTGTTTGCTATCGCCTCTTTACTCTGCTCCTCTCCTCCATAGAAATTATCCAATTTCAGAGGCTTTCTCTATTGTATCTTACTTTTTTTTTGTATTTGTAGATTGTAGTTCTTGGATGTTGGTGGCCATTGCTGTGTTAGTTTTATCTTCCCTTCTTAGCCAGAAGTTTTAGGGAGGAGGGCAGATAGCACTTGGTGTAGTGAGCTACAGAGAGATTTTAGCCCTGATACTGTTTTTGAGCCTCTGCAGCATCTGCTGTGTGTAGCCCATCTCTGTGCTATCTCCACTCCTGTGCTCCATGGGTCCCAGGTCTCCCCTCCAAGACTTTGCACTGTCCTTAGGGATAAGACTGTAGCGCCCTCAGTCAGCTTCCATGAATTTAGAGATTGTCCCAGCCTTTGCTCTGACTCTGGCGTGGTAGGTGGTATGTGTGTGTGGGGTGATCAATTCATGCTTTGGTAGGATAATTTTATCCCCTTATAATAGTGTAGAAATGCCCAAACACTGCCTACCTTCAAGGCTACAATAGAACCCCTTTCTTCATCTGATTTTGATTTTTTATTCTTTTGAGATCCTTTATTGGGATCAGTAATGCTAAGCACATACCACATAATAGGCACTTAATAAGTGCTTTAAAAAATCTAATATATCATTTTCAGTGTTTGAGTGACACTATGAGACTTTTAGTACTGATAAAATAATTGTTTACTATAGGCTTTCTATATATTTTAATTGTATATTATCTCCCATCTGTACTCCTCTTAGCTCCCAAATTCATAAATTCTGGCAATATTATCATACTCCTCTTGTTTCACAATTTTACTGAGCTCCAGCTCTGTCCTTTAGACAAAAATAGGGTACTGCTCTGTCTCTCCCTTTTTAAAAGTATCATCATCAGGATATCAGGCATCATGTAAATAGGCATAACCCAAAAACATATTTTTGATAATTCAGTAGTGATAGATGTTAATCTAGGTGCTTTAGTGGTTAGAATAATGTGTCTGAAGACGAGAAGACTCTGATTCCTATGTTCAAATCTCAGTGTGTGACCATGGGTAAGTAATTTAACAGTTTGCCTCAGTTTCCTCATCTAGAAAATGAACTAGAGGAGGAAATGGCAAACTACTCCAGTATCTTTGCCAAGGAAACCCAAAATCAGATCAAGAAGAGTCAGACACCATGGAAACAACAGAACCACAACCACTACCATAACCAAGTGATTGATAACTAGGGAATAGGAAAATTTTTCATTTAACCTGCAACTAAGTCATTTTAAAATGTTAAAAAATATGTAAATCACATACTTTATTACTATTAGGAAGTTATACCATAACATATATTATCTTTGAAAGCTAAATTACTTCTAAGGACCTCAATTCACTGACCTGTACAATTAGAGAATCAGGCTAAATGATTTTCTTAAATTCTGAAATTCTTTGGCCTTATCTTGTGAAATATTATTTTAGAGAATATGTGAGTATTTACCCATTTATATATTTATCCATTTATATGTTCAATATATGAGAACTTTGCTTAATAGTACTTATCAGTAGGGTTTGAGAAAACATTTTTAGCGTAAGTGCCCTCAGTTAAACTTTTGAAATGTAAAATGATGAAATTCAACTTTGCTTTAAGGCAGTGTACAAAAAATGATTTTTCCCCCCATGTTTGTATTAGGCTATACTTTGACACCTACTAAAGAACATTTAATACTAGTTTAACTTTTTGTTTGTTTTTAGGTTAGTAGAGCCTTTGCAGTCAACAGTGAAAGAATAAATCAAGAAAGGACCATTTATTTGATTCTGGGTGAGGGCAGAGTTTTGTCATATTTATCTGTCAGTAGTTCAGTTTACAGTTTTAGTACTTGGAGGAATTGTTAATTCAGGGAGTATTTTCATAGAACATATTGTCTGTTCTTTTTGCTGGAATGTAGATATAAACAGAGTTTGGGGATTAGGGCGTTTGTAGTATCACATTATGAGTCTTTATTAAATGTGTCAATGCTGCTTACATTTGCTTGCTTAGCATCTAGCACAGGAGCAACAGAAACTCAGTGGGAGCCCTGCAGATGTTAATCGATGATGGCGACTGGTCTGTAGGGATCTGGTGTCTGATGACAACATCAGTGCTACTTTGTGGATACTGTATTACAGTGGACCTATTCTTTTTATGAAATAAAATTAGCAGTTTAGGGTTTTTTTAAAGATTATATGATTCTAGATTTAGTCTTTCTAAAATCTTTACAGATTCACCTATGAAATTCAAAATTCCCACAAGATCCCTTCTCTTAGCTCACTGAAATTTCTCTAAGAACACTAGAAATTTAAGCAAGACACAGTCAAATTACTTATCATTTGTTCATCAAACATTTATTAAATGCCTGCTATGTGCCAAACACTACTATAATCCAGGTATACAACTGCAATAATCAATCAACCCTTGTTCTCAAGCAGCTTATATTTGGCCAGCAGTAGACTGAGATAGATGAATCATTAGAACACGTATTTACATTAAATGCAAAAAAATGATTTGGAAGGAAGAGTGAACTAACATTAGAAGGAATCCAGAAATCTTGTATGAAATGATTGACACAGGTCTTTGAGGGGAGCTATGGAATCTAAGTGTCTGAGATAAAGAGAGGGAAATCATATTCCATTTTTTTGCTTTGTTGTTTTTAGGAGCCTTCAAGTCACAACACAAATGGTTAGACCAGGGGTCAGCAGCCTTTTTGGCCATGAGAGCCATAAATGCCACATTTTTTAAAATGTAATTTCTAGAGAGCCGTACAGTGCTCACAGTGTGAGCTCCTGTAACAGCGCCTGAAAACAATTGACTTTCTGGCTCCTGCAGAAAGAGCCATATCTGGCCCTCAAAAGAGCCAGATATGGCTCAAGAGCCATATGTTGCCGACCCCTGAGTTAGACCTTGTAGATGTATTATTCTTCTTTTAATCCTGCATCAAAAATCACATACCCATTTATTATGGCCCTACTATTGTGTACTACATTTTATTAAATATAATAATCCCCTTATTTTATTTTTTGACTGAAAGCAGTAGAAATCTATTACTTCTTTTTTTTCGCCTCAGCACCTTTTGGTTCTAAATATGAGTTCAATCCCCTGATGGGAGACTTGAAAGGATTGAATATTATTATTGTTCCAATACCTCTCACCTAATTAACTTCCTCTTAATATAATTCCTATTTTAAGAAAATGATGAAATCACAGATTAACTATATTAAGTACCAGTATTTGGGGACCCATGAAGATGTGTTTTTATAACATAGTTACCAGAAGACATTAGGGGAACCAGACCAGTGCTGAACACAGATTGGACATTTTTGGTATTCAGATTTAAGTAAAGCTGTCACTTTTCAGAGACAGTGGGGTAGAAACATAGAACTCCTATATGAAGAAGCAAATTCATTCAAGGGATAGGAAGAGTAGAAAAAGGATTAAATAAATTACTTTGCTTATAAAGGATTTAAGGCAAAATGTAATGACTATGTAATTAGACCTATAGCACAGACATGTAAGATCAGAAAACTGGAACTGAGTCAAGCTAGTCCCATGCCCTCATTTTATTGGTGATAGCCTCAAGAAACTCAGAGAAATTAAATGACTAGACTAGATATTATTTGTCAGAGACAGGATTCAAACAGAGGTCCTCTGACTCCAAAGCTAACATTTCTGGTGATGAAGTGAATAGAACACAATGGACTCTGAGAGAGGAACGCTGAGTTCAAATCCAGCCTCAGATGCTTACTAGCTTTGTGACTGTGGGCAAGTTGCTCAAACTCTGTTTGCCTCAGTTTCTTCAAGTGTAAAATGAAAATAACACCACCACCACCACCCACTAAAGCACATGGCTGGCATATAGTAGTTCCTTTATAAGAACTTGGTTTTGTCCTCTTAGGCTACTTCAGTTTTGTGATTATATTTTCTCTTTGATTTTAAGTGATAAATACTACTTGTACTACCTACACTACAGTGCCATTTTGAGGACAAATGGCACATATGCTCACTAATCTGGAATCATAAAATGCATTTAAGTTAGTATTATCAAGTAGCTAAGCAGATATTGCAATGGATACAGTTTCAGACCTGGAAGATTCACGTTCTTGAATTCAAATCTGTCCTCAGCCACTTGTTAGCTTTGTGACCCCTGTTTCTTCAGTGTTCTCATCTATAAAATGAGCTGAAGAATGAAATGACAAACTATTCCAGTATCTTTGTGAAGAAAACCCTTAATGTGACCAAAAAGAGTTAGACATGACTAAAAACAACTGAACAATGACACAAAAACTAAACTATTACATTATATTTATTCATTTGTTTTTTGTAAAAATATTTTATTTTACCAATTATATTTAAAAAAAAGATATAAGTGGGAGAGAGCCAGAAGTGATAGTGGTTGGTCCACTTAGAGATCCCACTGAATACCCAAACAGGATATCCAGGTATTCTAATCTCCTGTTAGTGAGAATGAAACAGAATCACTTTCTTTCACTGGGCCAGTTGTGCAAATCCTTGGAGACAATTGATATATAAAATCAGTATCTCTTTTATTATAAGAGAGGATACACACTGAGGATCAGAACAAGGGGTCCCTAACTCCAAGGGATATAGCTAGTTACCCAACAACCCTCTAAGACACTCACAAGAGAGAGCCTTCAGGTCTTTCAGCTAATTTACTAGCTCCCTATTTCTATCTAGGTGTTCCCCCAAAATTGTATAAGTTACCTAACTATGACCCTCAGTAGTAAGTTTGATTTAGTTCAAAAGCAAAAGCTGTCTCCAAAACCCATTAAGATTGCTCTCAAATGGCTAAGTCCACCCCAGGGGGTCTGATTCCTAAGGTAAAAACTCTCAAAGCCAATCTGATGGGATTTTTAGATGAAACCTTCTGGAAAGCACAGCAGGTATGATCAGATACTTTTCTAGATATTCCCAGTCAAACAGAATACCTCCAAAGATGATTTAGGGGTTTCTCCTCCACAGTCAGGTTGAGGTAACTAAGCTCCAACAAGCTGTCTTTCCTCCACCCTTCCAGACAAGAAGAGCCCAAAGCCTCCTCCAGGAAGTCCCTGACTCTACCAATTGTCACTTCCAAACTTTCCCTCCTCTGCCTTCTGCCTGCTAAAATCCTTTCCCTTGAGTTTGTAGTATGTGCCTTAAAGACAGCCTTCTACCTCTCTTAAATCTTATCCTATCTCTATCCTTTTCCCATTATGACATGTAGTAACAATTTTCCACTTAAATTTTCTAAAGTTACATGATCCAAATTGTCACCATCCCTTCTTTCACTCCCCCCTCCCAGAGTAGATAAGCAATTTAATCTGAGTTGTACATATATATTATCATATAAAACATATTTCTATGTTCATTTTAAAGCAAATACTCATATAAACCCCAAATCCCTAAATAAAGACCCAAATAAACTAAAGTGAAAAATTGTGTGCTTTGAAGTGTATTCCGACTTTAACAATTCTTTCTCTGGAGGTAGCTAGTATTATTTGTCATAAATCCCTCAGAATCCTGGATCATTGTATTACTGAGAGTAGCTAAGTCTTTCATAATTAATCATTTCACAATATTGCTGTTACTGTATATAGTGTTGTCTTGGTTCTGTTTATTTCACTCTGCATCAGTTTATCAAGATCTTTCCAGTTTTTTCTCAAATCTTCCTATTCATCATTTTTATACCACAATGTTGTGGTATAAATTTGTGCTATATAATATAATAGTATTATATAGCTATACATATTGTGCTATATAATACAATAGTATTCTATCACTATCTAATACCACAATTTGTTGTGCCATTCCCCAATTATGGACATGCCCTCAATTTCCAATTCTTAGCCACCACAAAAAGGGCTGATATAAATATTTTGTCCAAGTAGTCCTTTCACCTTTTTTTTAAAAAAAAATCTCTTTGGGAAATAGACCTAATAATGGTATTACTAGATCAATGGATATACATTGTTTTAAAGTCCTTTGGGCATAGTTCTAAATTACCTTCTAGAATGGTTGGATCAATTCACAGTTCCACCAACAATGTGTTAGTGTCCCAATTATACCACATCCCCTCCAACATTTATCAGTTTCCTTTACTGTCATATTGGTGGCACCTCAAGGTTGTTCTAATTTGGATTTCTCTAATCAAGAGATATTTGGAACATTTTTTCATATAATTATTGATAGCTTTAATTTTGTTATCTGAAAAGGGCTTACCCATATCCTTTGTCTATTGGAGAATGGCTTGTATTTTTATAAATTTGATTTAGTTCTCTACATATTTAATAAGTGAGACTTTTATAAGATAAATTTGTTATAAATTTTTTCCACGAGTTTGTTGTTTCCCATCTAATCTTCGTTACATTGGTTTTATTTTACAAAACCTTTTTAATATAATATAATCAAAATTATTCTTTTTACATTCATAATGTTCTCTATCTCTTATTTGGAAATAAATGCTTCCCTTCTCCATATATCTGCCAGGTACAATATTCTATGTTCCCTTAATTTAATTATTATATTACCTTTTATTTCTAAGTCATATATCCATTTTGACCTTATCTTAATAGTGTGTGAAATATTGGTCTATATCTGTTTTCTGACATTCTGTTTTTTTTTCCCCAGCAGTTTTTATCAAATAGGGAATTCTTATTGCAAAAGCTTGGATCTTTGGGTTTATCAAACACTAGATTGCTAAAGTCATTTACTCCTCATCTAATCCATTGTTCTGTTGTTCTATTTCTTTGCCAGTACCAAACTGTTTTAATGATTATGGCTTTTTAGTACAGTTTAAGATCTGAGACTGATAGACTACTGTCATTCACATATTTTTTCATTAATTTTCTTAGTATTCTTTATCTTTTGTTGTTCCAGATGAATTTTGCTTTTTTTCCCCCCTAATTCTATAAAATCTTTTTGGAAGTTTGATTGGCATGGCACTGGTTAAGTAAGTTAATTTAGGTAGAATTGTCATTTTTACTATATTAGCAATTAATATTTTGTCTATTGTTCAGTTATGACTTTATCTGTGTGAAAATTGTTTTGTTTTTGTATTCATGTAATTCCTGTGTTTGTCTTGTCAAATAGATTTTCAACCATTTTTATATTGTCTAGAGTTATTTTAAATGGAATTTCTCTAATTACTTGCTGTTAGATTTTGTAGTAATATTAGAAATGCTGATGATTTATGTGGGCTTATTTTATATGCTGCAACTTCACTAAAGTTACTATTTCAACTAGTTTTTTAGTTGCTTCTCTACAATTCTCTAAGTATACCATCATATCATCTGCGAAGAGTGTAAGTTCAATTTCATCAGTCTACTTTAACTCTTTTATTAGAGTTTTTAAATATAAATATATTTAAATAAATATACATATAAATATAATATATATAAATATAAATATATATATATAAATATAAATATATTTAAATAAATAATTTTATTTATTTTCTTTTTCTTCTTTTATTGCTAACACTAGCATTTTTAATACAATATTAAATAATAGTGGTGATATTTGGCATTCTTGCTTTATCCCTGATCTTATTGGAAAGGTTTATAATTTATCCCCATTTCAGATGATACTTGATGGTTTTAGATAGATATCACTTAGCATTTTAAGAAAAGGTTCATTTATTCTTGTAATTTTTAGCATTTTTAATAGGAAAGGGTGTTGTACTTTGTTAAATGATTTTTCTGCATTTNATATAAATATAAACATATTTAAATAAATAATTTTATTTATTTTCTTTTTCTTCTTTTATTGCTAACACTAGCATTTTTAATACAATATTAAATAATAGTGGTGATATTTGGCATTCTTGCTTTATCCCTGATCTTATTGGAAAGGTTTATAATTTATCCCCATTTCAGATGATACTTGATGGTTTTAGATAGATATCACTTAGCATTTTAAGAAAAGGTTCATTTATTCTTGTAATTTTTAGCATTTTTAATAGGAAAGGGTGTTGTACTTTGTTAAATGATTTTTCTGCATTTATTGAGATAATCATGTGATTTCTATTAGTTTTATTATTGGTATAGTCAATTATGCTGATAGTTTTCCTAATATTAAAAGAGGCTTTCATTCATGGTGTAAACCCCACTTGGTCAAAGTGAATGAGCCTTGTGATGTATTGCTGAATCTCTTTGCTAACATTTTATTGAGGATTTTTGCATTGATATTCATTATTTATTACGGAAACTAGTCCATAATTTTCTTTCTCATAAAACCAACTGTTGCCTTTTTAAAGATGTATTGATTCTTTTTTAGAAAAAGTGAGGTAGATTTTCAAATTGTATGATGTCACACTATATTTTCATTGTTCATTTTTTATTTTGTGATTCATGATAAATAGGATATACTTTGATTTGGGGAATTTGTGTAGCACACTAGGGAGTCAGAACAGTACAAGAAGAACTGTACTAGATTTGAAGACTGAGGATCTGGTATATATTGCTAGCTCTAGGGTGTACTGCCAGTATGTCCTTAGGCAAGTTACTTATGTTCACTGATACTCAGTTCCTCACCCCAAAAATAACCAGAGTGGACTAGGTGCCTCTAAGTTCTCTTTTAGCTCTTCATCTATCATTCCACCATTTATTATTTAAAGAAAATGATTTTACCTTAAATATTTGAAAAGGCTTAGTTTTATTTATCATAGATAGATGTCATTGATTCTAAAAATGGAAATATATGTATATATGTATATAATTTTTAGTAATAATTGAATAAGCATTAGGATGAAACTCTATAAGGTTTATCAAGTTGGAATTTTGTGGAGGTCCTTTGAAAGCTAGTATTCTATTTGAAACGTGGGATTCCTGCTGACATTTTATATCTCTGTGTCCTTTGACCATCTAAAGAGCCTAGATTCCCATTCATATCCTTTCAGATAAATCTCAGTAAGAATATAAGCTTTGAATAGGTGGCACTAGACTACTCTCGTTTATTATTATTATGATATGGTTACATAAAGGGAATTTGGGAAGAAGTCATTGTGATACAAACAACTGGTATGAATTTTTTTCTTTGTATACATAGACCAGCCATCTATGGAACTGAAAATGGTAGAAAGTCATTATTTAAGAAACCTTTAATTTGAAGTTTGTGTTTTTTTTTTTAAAGTGGTCATTATTTTTTTATTTTATTTTATTTTATTTTTTTAACCCTTGTACTTCGGTGTATTGTCTCATAGGTGGAAGATTGGTAAGGGTGGGCAATGGGGGTCAAGTGACTTGCCCAGGGTCACACAGCTGGGAAGTGGCTGAGGCCGGATTTGAACCCAGAACCTCCTGTCTCTAGAAGTTTGTGTTTTAAGAGTTCAACTAACTTCATAATAATAAATAAATAGTGAAAGAAATGTTAAGCATTTCTTAACTATCTATTATGTCAGGCATTGTGCTAAGTCCTGGAAATACAAAGAAATAAAGTAAATCTCATTTTTAAGAAGTTACTATTATGTGGAAGCATAATATCCTTTGGGTCTAAGGTGTTTTAAAGCATGAGATGACTTGGAATTGTTGGAATAGAACTGGCTTTGGAGTCAGAGGATTAGGATTCAAATTCTATCTCTGATGCCTGCTAAGTGACATTGGGCAAGTCCCTTAGACACTACAGGTTTCAGTTTTCTCACCTACGAAATTAGAAGTTATGTCAAATGATGTCTGAGATCTCGTTACTATAAAGATATGATCTTAAATCAATCTTTCCCTTGAATCTAAAAATATAAGAATCTAATGTTTTCTGTAGCATATTTATAAATTCCATAATTCCATTATTATTTCTTTCTTTGACCATTCATCCAGATACTTTATATTTCCATTTAATTTCTCTTTTGTTGAGCATGTTAGTACTGACTTGTGAGAACGGAAAGGAAGAGTATAAGGAAATATTCATATTATTCCAATTAGCTATATTAGTAGTTCAAATGGGACAGTTATGTTGCAAAGTAGTTAGAAAGATTTATCTTCATGGGTTAAAATACTTAACTATCTATGTGACCTCAGTGGACATCACTTAATTCTGTTTGCCTCTGTTTCTTAATCTGAAAAATGAGCTGGAGAAGGAAAGGGCAAACAACTCTATTACCTTTTCCAAGAAAACCCCTATAGTAGTCACCAAGAGTTGGACAAGACTGAAATGGCTCAACAAAGTAGTTCAAAATAAGAAGATTTTTTTGAAATAAATGTTTTAATTATTGAGAGAAAGCGAAGATTTTGGATTATCTTTTGCCTCAATTTTTATTGTTTTCTTCCTCAACTTACCCTATCTGTTTCAGATGTGTAACAAAAAGGGGACAGATGAATGTGGGCCTAAGAAACTAAGTGTCTATCCTTGTAATATCATGTAAGATGACAGATTTAAACTAGCAGGGGCATTTCATGTCATCTAGCCCAGTCCTAGATCTTTCACAGATCTTTAAGTCCTCTATCTTTAACAGATCAGGAAATTAGATGCTAAGGAAGTTAAATGACTATTCCAAGGCCAAATAGACAAATCTAGTGTTCTGCTCTTAAGATAATGATATTATTAAGTAAGCTTATTTAATTATAGGCTATAAGTAGTCAAAGGAGACTTCAAAGATCACCTGCCCTAATGCTGTTATTTTTAAAATGAAGAAACTGAAGTGTGAGCAGACTGAATTAGACTAACAGCATATAATGCATTAGAGAAAGATCTAGGACTAGAACAAATGCTTTTTTTTCAGCTCTATCCTCTTTCTAGCACTTATTTTAGTGCCTGGCACTTGGTAGGCTCTTAACAAATACTTGTTGACTTGACTTAACTTATTCCATCCTATTTAGTGAACGTTGGTTTGTTTCTGACAATCTAGCCTTTGTAGATGTTTTTTCCTTGTCAGTGGGTGATGTGCACTATTTGGTAATAGCAATGACAACATCATTTACCCAGCTGCTACGCATGTGGCATCTTGTGAGTGCTTTTGTGCATCACCCCACCAGATCCTTCTGCAATCTCCTAGGCTGTTGGACTAACTCCTCTGCCACCTCACTCCCCAACTGAGTGACAAGTACCATTTCCACAAAACCTATTGATTAAAAACAAACCCCAGGGGCAGCTGGGTAGCTCAGTGGAGTGAGAGTCAAGCCTAGAGACAGGAGGTCCTAGGTTCAAATCTGACCTCAGCCACTTCCCAGCTGTGTGACCCTGGGCAAGTCACTTGACCCCCATTGCCCACCCTTACCAATCTTCCACCTATAAGACAATACACCGAAGTACAAGGGTTTAAAAAAAAAAACCCAGAGATTCCACTCTAGCCTTGCTTGGGGTTCTTGCCTGTTATGTTGATGTAGTGTCTTTTGTCACTGAAACATACTGAGCTGCCTCTTGTCTCTTCTGATTCTAGGTTTGCGTGCTGGAGAGGCAAATATTTGATTTCCTTGGATACCAGTGGGCACCTATCCTGGCAAATTTTATCCATATTATCATCGTCATTCTGGGTTTATTTGGAACTATTCAATATAGACCTCGCTACATAACAGGAGTGAGTACATTTATTTATTTTTTTCCTTTCTGAAAAGTGAATAGTACACCCATTCTCATTTTCTTAAGGAATTGTGTGTTGCCCTACCTACCCTTAAGACACTCCATGTCTGCTTTTTTTTTTTCAGAATTTTTAGCTCACACCTGCAGTAATTGGAAAAATGTCAAGCGTAAGCACTTGACAGTGAATATAATCACATATCATTTCATATATTGTACTTTCAGTAAATAACATGGGTAGTTACATCCGGAGCTATGTTCCCGAATTGGTAAATTATAAAGTCGAGCTCTGATTTAACATGTCATTAAGAGATTATTTTCGTTCACATTTTAGAAGAGTAAATCCATTTTGTACATCGAAAGAAAGGCAGGTTAAAATGATTTATGGCAAGTGTGTTGTATCGATGTTGAGATATTGATGATATGTTAATAGTTAATATTTAATGTGGGCATGAAAGTCAGGAAATTCAGGGCCATTGTTGCTATGTTCTTAATTCTGTTTCTTTGCACAAAGGTAATATTTTGCTTTCCTCCTGAAGTTGTACTTACTTAACATAAAAGTGAAGTCTGACTGAGTTACAGTTGCTATGGGAACCATAACTTAGATTTTTTTTGCTCCCCAGTGTGCCTCAGATCTCAGCTATAACATTTCATTAATGTAGATTTTTATATTCTGTCTATTTTTAACAAAGGAATAGATATAGGCACTTTTTAAGTTTCACTGTGGTGACTTGAAAAGCCAGTTTGAATGTCTGGTCAAATATGCATGTGGAGCCAAATTAGGTTGGGTCTCTTTCTTAGTGCAGTGCAGGAGGGAGTTTGGGTCATTCCACTTGGAGATAGTTAGATGGGAAGACAAGATTAGGACAGCTCAAAGATTCACAAGCAAGTCTCCTTGACCTTCCTTTAAAGGAGTTGTTGGTCAGGTATTTCAGTCATGTTCACATCTCTCTGATGTCATTTTTGGGGGTTGTTGGCAAAGACAATGGAGTGGTTTGCCATTTTCTTCTCCAGCTCACTTTATAGATGGGGAAACTGAGATAAAAAGGTTTAATTGGTTTGCCCAAGGTCACACAGCTAGTAAATGTCTGAGGCCAAATTTGAATTCAGATCTTCCCTGTTTCCAGGCCTGGTGCCCTATCCATTACTACCTAACTCACTTATTCCTCTTAAAAAAGGAATCACATAATAAATCTTTCCTTCCTTTCCCTTTAAGATGGCATTATAAAGTTTTCACATACTGTTCATTATAAGTTGTAACTATTCCTTAGTACTTAGTACAAGATGAAATCTGGGATAGAGATCCAATATAATAATGATTTGTTTAAATGAAGAAAGATAAATTATATGTGTGGGGTGACTTTATTTATAGAATAAGACAAGAGATTACCGCACAAATTCCAGTGTGGACTAGAAAAATGGTAAGGTATTAGCTGCACCACTTACTATTTTGTAAGGCTTTAGCAGAGCACTTCATAGTACAACAAAATTAGTTTCAGAGTTGGAACTGAAAAAAATTAAATAAATCCTTTTAAAAGCATTTTAAAGTTGTCATGAAAGAGGAATTATAAACAAACCTTTGCTTAAGGATTTGACATAAGGGGTAGTCCAACACTTTTTTATTTTTTTTTATTTAGATGTTTACCTTCCATCTTGGAGTCAATACTGTGTACTGGCTCCAAGGCAGAAGAGTGGTAAGGGCTAGGCAATGGGGGTCAAGTGACTTGCCCAGGGTCACACAGCTGGGAAGTGCCTGAGGTCAGATTTGAGCCTATAACCTCCCATCTCTAGCCCTGGCTCTCAATCCCCTGAGCTACCCAGCTGCCCCCTCTAAAACTTTTTTAAGGCAGTCCATGTTTGGATACTTCTAATTATTAAGGAGTTTTCCTTCAGATTAGTCCTAAACATCTCCTTTTGTAACTTCTACCAGTGGATTATAATTTTACTCTCTGGGATCAATCAAAATATAATTCCTTTTTTCAGGAGAACTCTTAAAAGTTGTTTGTTTTAATACTACTTAAAATATTAGTTTCAGAATTTCTTCCTCCTTCTGCTCCTTCTTTTATCCATTAAGAAGGAAAGATTTTCCAAATATTTTAAGTTATTTATTATGTTTACCTCAATCTTTTCTTCTTCAAACATAATACCAATTCCTTCAACTATACCTCATATGGTATGGACTAGGGTTCTTCACAATTCCATTTGACTTCCTTTCCACACTCTGCAGATTTTTTCTACTATCTCCAGTTTGTTAATGTCCTTTCCAAAATATGGTGTGCAGAATCAAATATGTGCTTCTAACACTACAAGGAATGAATAAATGAAAAAAGTGTGATTTTTTAGAGCACCTCCTGGGTACCAGGAGATCTAAACTACTGAGAATGAGAAATAGAGGGAAACATGGGGGAAATATTCCTTCCCTCAAAGAGCTAATTTTTAAATAGGGTGAGATTTTATCCATATATATATATGGAGAGACAGACAGACAGACAGACAGACAGACAGACAGACAGACAGAGACAGAGTCAGAGACAGGTGAATTTGGAAGTAGGTTTTGCTTGGGGATCCACAGTCATTGTATGTGAAAGGACAGGTTCATTTTCATGACCTTCCCAGAAGAAATGAACCTGAAATCTCACCTCAGATTTCTCATTAGTAAAACAAGGGCATTAATTTGTTCTATTTCAGCTCTTGTTCTGTGATCTTTTATATGTCAGTTATAATGTGTAGATTGTACTTAAATTGGAGAACAGAAAGTTCAGAAAGTAGAGCTACTTAGTATAGTCAAGCTGAATAAGTTCCCCCAAATATTCAATAAAATCTGATTTACTTGGAAAAATGAATAAGAAAAGGTATATTAAACAGATAAAAGAAAGGTTGGTTTATAACACTAAAGCACCAAAATAATCCAGTGGTACTGGGAATAAGGAATCTAAAAGTCTGGGACTTATATATAAGTCCCAGAAGTAGTGATGAGCAAATTAAGACACAGATGAATCATGATAAGGAAAGAAAACATGATTAAAATCATGAATAGGAGATAATGGCTCAAGGAACCTGGATTCTGAAAGGTGATGCCTGAGTGAAACATTGGAAGAAAATGATTATCTCTGTGGTTAAATACAGGAAATAACCAACACAGTCATAAGATAAAGCCCTGTAGCATTCACAGCATTAACAATGGCATCCTTTGCTCTAAAAGCATTGGGCACTTGCCTTTAAGGAAAAATAAGATCCTAATCCAGCTGATACAGGCAATGTTGATGGTGTGCCTTTTCTCTAGTTCAAGTTCTATAAGACCTGACAAGAAGTCATTTGTGCAAATGTATTTGGGAACCTAATTCTACCTAACAGGAAGATATATTGACTAATGATCAAAGGCTGTTTTTCTCTGTTGGATAAATTTGGTGATTTCCTTTTTGGTTAAAGAGTTATAAGAAGTTCAGCAACTTTCTGGGGAACAGACAAAAATTGTTCCTTGACCTGAGGGTGAGTTTTTCTGTGAAACTTCTGGAGAAAGTCTAGCAAAGGTGTATGGCCTGAAATATCTGGGTGTAGTGAAACAAAAAATGTAGTGTTACACTTGAGGGGCCTAGTAATCAGTTAGCAGAGGTAGGAAGTGGCACATTGAATGGTCAGAAGCAGGAGTCAGAGTCTGGAGCAGAACCCTGAGTGAGTACCAGAGATTCCACAGAATTCTAGGAGCTGGTAAAGAGCTCGGCCATAAGGTCAAGCAGAAATTCTAGAATATCAAAGGAAAAACAGAAATGTTTGAGCCATGCATTGAGTCAAAAGGGACTGTAGACATCACCTAGACCAGACGCTTAATTCTGAAGATAGGGAAAATAGGTTTAAGTGACTTATAAGTATTAAATGTCAGAATTGGGATCAGAACCCATATGCTCTGAGTTCAAATTCAGTGTTCTTCACTTTGAAAAGGGGTTTGGCATTATTTGACACCCTCATGCTGCACATATGTGCATTTTTATGCAAGGATGTTGACCCTGAATTTCTTATTTGTCCTGAATGAGCTCTGATCTTCTCCTAGTCAAATCCCCACTGCCATTAATGAAGGTGTCTCTCTCTCTCTCTCTCTCTCTCTCTCTCTCTCTCTCTCTCTCTCT
>NC_058133.1:378816101-378840401 GCF_016433145.1 Gracilinanus agilis
TCTCTCTCTCTCTCTCTCTCTCTCTCTCTCTCTCTCTCTCTCTCTCTCTCTCTCAATATATACACACACATGATAAAGTATAGAAAGTATACACAAAAATCAGTGGAGAGGGATTTATAAATGCAATGTATCAACAAAATGGAGATGTGGTCATCCTATGAAATTTTCACACAATTACAAATTAAAATTACTTATGCTTTAGGATGGGAGTTTTGTTTTTCTTATTAGTTTTCCTTTTCACAGGTAGATCAGCATTTACTAGGAACCTAAACTGATTGGTGTCCTCAGATGAATCTCTGACACTACCCATGAACATGATATCCTAAAGGGATAGAAAAAGAGAAAAAAATCTCAATTTAGAAAATCTGCAACCTGAGTAAGCAGAAGGGATTGCATATTGTATAATAGTTGGCAGCATTTATTCCCAAAGTAAAAGGCAAATTAATACTAGTATATTAATTCACTGGTGATTATGTATCCATTACAAATCCAAAGACCACATCTTTACTCTCTGAAGGAAATTGTTTTTGGCGGCTCAGTTTGGACAAAAGGCTGTCATGTGTATATTATCACTGGGCAGAGGTGATGAGGAATTATTGGTGAGTTCTATTCCTTTAAGGCTGGTAGGATCATTTGATGGGTTCCTGAGGTCACTAACTGCCATAGTTATAGCAATTTCTTAATATCTTATGGCATCATTCAGAAAAATTTTGCCCAAATTATCTCAACAAGTACTTTAAAATATGTTGTGATATTTGGCCTTTAAAGAGAATCTAACCAATATCATCAATCAGCAAAATTCTCATATCCATTGTTAAGTTGAAATGGCATCATCCCATTTGCAATTGCAACGAGATTTTTTTTCTAGGATAAATTTTTTCTGGATTTTTAAAAAAACTCTCACCTTCCACCTTAGAATCAATATTGTGTATTGGTTCCCAGGCAGAAGAGTGGTAAGGGCTGGGCAGTGGGGGTTAAATGACTTGCCCAGGGTCACACAGCTGGGAAGGGTCTCAGACCAGATTTGAACCCACCTTCTGTCTCTAGGGCTTGCTCTCAATCCACTGAGCTACCCAACTACCCTCTTGGAATTTTTTAATGGAAATATGTTAATGAATTAAAGATATAAGAATACTTAATAAGTATTTTTAAAATTTTATTTTAATGATGAATTTCTCTATGAGTTTTCCAAAGTTACATAATCCAAATTGTGTCCCTTCTTCCCTCACCACTCCCGGAGCTGGCAATTAATTCAGTCTGGGTTATACATGTATTAATCATGAAAAATATGTTTTCATATTATTCATTTTTGTAAGTGAATAATCTTATAAAACCAAAACCAAAACCATACCCAAATAAACAAGTGACAAATCATATGCTTCCATGAGCATTTCTACTCTAACAGTTCTTTCTCTGGAGGTGGAGAGTATTCTTTTTCATAAATCCCTCAGAATTGTTCTGGATTATCATATTGCTGTTAGTAGCAAAGTCTGTCACATTTGATCGTTCTACCACATTGCTCTTACTGTGCACAATGTTCTCCTGGTACTGCTTATTTAATTTTGCATCAGTTCGTGGAAGTCTTTCCAGCCTGTTCTTCATTCCTTATAGCATAATAGTATTTCATCACTATCATATGCTACAATTTGTCCAGCCATTCCCCAGGAGAGAGATATCCTTTTAGTTTCCAATTTGTTGCCACCACAAAGATAGCAGCTATAAATATTCTTAAACACACAGATATTTTTAGAACCTTTTTCTTGATATAGCATCCATGCTACAGAACTATTTTAATTTCAATCATGTCATTGCTGCTATGGCCTTGCTGGACTCGTATCTTTTCTTTCCTCATAGCTTCGTATATCATGATCAATCGACACTTATTTAGTATTCACTATTTGTCAAGCACTGCAGTAAGGGGCTGGGGTTATAAAAATGAAAGGAGTCAAGTATTTATTAAATGTTTGCTCTGTACTTGACACTGTACTTACTAGATATCAGAAATACAAAAGGATAATGTAAAGCATCTTTTCTCTTAAGAAGCTTCCATTATAATGAGAAAGGAAACATAATCTGCTTTTTTCTAATCATTTAAAAGTAGGCAATTATTAGATTGACCAGTACTTTGTCTATTTTATCTGTTTTTTCAAAATACCAGCTTCTAGACTTATTTATTAATTCAATAGTTCTTTTACTTTCTATTTTATTAATTTCTTCCTTGGTTTTTAGTATTTCTAATTTAGTTTTCATCTTGGCATTTTTAATTTGCTCGCTTTCTAATTTTTTAAGTTGCATGCCCAATTCATTAATCTCTGCCCTCCATAATTTGTTAATATATGCACTCAAGGATATAAATTTCCCCCTGAGTACTGCCTTGGCTGCATCCCACAGAGTTTGATAGGATGTCTCATCATTGTCATTCTCTTCAATGAAATTGTTGATTGTTTCTATGATTTCTTCTTTGACTAGCTAGTTTTGGAGAATCATATTATTTAATTTCCAATTAGTTTTTGATTTGCCTGTCCAGGTGCCCTTACTAATTATTATTTTTATTGCATTATGATCTGAGTTTACATTTATTATTTCTGTTCTTTTGCATTTGTTTGCAATGTTTCTATGCCCTATTACATTGTCAATCTTTGTGAATGTACCATGTGCAGCTGAAAAGAAGGTGTATTCCTTTTTGTCGCTATTTATTTTTCTCCACATATCTATTAAATCTAATGTTTCTAGGACTACATTCTTCTTTATTACCTCTTTCTTATTTATTTTTTGGTTTGATTTATCTAGAACTGAAAGAGGAATATTTAGATCTCCCACTAGTATGGTTTTACTATCTATTTCCTCCTTGAGATCTGCCAGTTTCTCCTTTACAAATCTGGTTGCTATGTCATTTGGTGCATACATAATGAGCAATGTTATTTCCTTATTGTTTATACTGCCTTTTATCAGGATGTAATGACCTTCCCTGTCTTTTTTAATCATATCTATTTTTACTTTGGCTTTGTCAGAAATCATAATTGCCACTCTCACCCTAGACAATATAAAATTCTTAGGAATCTATCTACCAAAACAAACACAAGAATTATACGAAAACAGCTACAAAACAGTTTCCAAATAATTAAAACTAGATCTAAACAATTAGAAAAATATTGATTACTCATGGGTAGGAAGAGCTAACATAATAAAAATGACCATTCTACCCAAATTATTTTACCTATTTAGCGCCATACCTATCAAACTACCAAAAAAACTTTTTTTTACTGAATTAGGAAAAACTATAACAAAGTTCATCTGGAATAACAAAAGATCAAGAATATCAAGGGAAATAATGAAAAAAACTATGAAGGAAGGGGGCCTAGCAGTACCAGATATTAAACTGTACTATAAAGCACCGGTCATCAAAACGGTATGGTACTGGCTAAGAGACAGAAGGGAGGATCAGTGGAATAGACTTTGGGTAAGTGACATCAGCAAGACAGTGTATGATAAACCCAAAGAGCCCAACTTTTGGGACAAAAATCCAGTATTTGACAAAAACTGTTGGGAGATTTGGAAAACAATATGGGAGAGATTAGGTTTAGATCAACATATCACACCCTACACCAAGATAAATTCAGAATGGGTGAATTTATTGAATATAAAGAGGGAAATTATAAATAAGT
Organism: Gracilinanus agilis; assembly: GCF_016433145.1. NCBI lineage: Eukaryota > Metazoa > Chordata > Mammalia > Didelphimorphia > Didelphidae > Gracilinanus > Gracilinanus agilis. The sequence goes on from NC_058133.1 coordinate 378,819,767, forward strand.
TAAGTGAACATAGAGTAGTTTACTTGTCAGATCTCTGGGAAAGGAAAGATTTTAAAACCAAGCAAGAGTTAGAGAAAATTACAAAATATAAAATAAATGATTTTGATTATATCAAACCAAAAAGCTTCTGTACAAACAAAAACAATGTAGCCAAAATCAGAAGGGAAACAACAAATTAGGAAAAAAATCTTTATAACAAAAAACTCTGACAGGGGTCTAATTACTCAAATACATAAGGAGTTAAACCAATTGTAAAAAAATCAAGCCATTCCCCAATTGATAAATGGGAAGAGACATGAATAGGCAATTTTCAGATAAAGAAATCAAAACTATCAATAAGCACATGAGAAAGTGTTCTTAATCTCCAATAATTAGAGAAATGCAAATCAAAACAACTCTGAGGTACCACTTCATACCTAGCAGATTGACTAAAATGAAAGAAGGGGAGAGTAATGAATGCTGGAGGGGATGTGGCAAAACCGGGACATTAATGCATTGTTGGTGGAGTTGTGAATTGATCCAACCATTCTGGCTGGCAATTTGTAACTATGCTCAAAGGGCTATAAAAGAATGCCTGCCCTTTGATCCAGCCATAGCATTGTTGGGTTTGTACCCCAAAGAGATCATAGATAAACAGACTTATATGAAAATATTTATAGACGCACTTTTTGTGGTGGCAAAAAACTGGAAAAGGAGGGTATGTCCTTCAACTCGGGAATGGCTGAACAAATTGTGGTATATGCTGGTGATGGGATACTATTGTGCTCAAAGGAATAACAAACTGGACGATTTCCATGTGAACTGGAAAGACCTCCAGGAATTGATGCAGAGTGAAAGGAGCAGAGCCAGAAGAACATTGTACACAGAGACTGATATAATGTGGTAAAATTGAATGTAATGGACTTCTGTACCAGCAGCAATGCAATGACCCAGGACAGCTCTGAGGGATTTATGGTAAAGATGCTACCCACATTCAGAGGAAGGACTGCAGGAGAGGAAACACAGAAGAAAAGCAACTGCTTGAACACATGGGTTGAGGTGGACATGATTGGGGATGTAGACTGGAAACTACCACACCAATGCAACTATCAACAATTTGGAAATAGGTCTTGATCGATGACACATGATAAAACCAGTGTAAATGTGTATCGGCTATGGCAGGGTGAGGGGAGCTGGGGGGGCGTTGAAGGGGAAAGTAAGAGCATGAATTATGTAACCATGTTAACTTTTCTAAAAAATAAATATTAATAAATGTTTTGTTAAAAAGTAGGCAATTAAACTGAAGAGAATGATTACAAAGATAGGTCTCAGTCTACTGTTTTAAATATATATTTTTTAAGATATAAAAATGGGGTCAATTAGATGTCTCCATAGATAGATAGACCCAGAGACAGGAGGTACAGGGTTCTCATTTGATGTCAGACACTTTCTAGTTAGGTGACCCACAATCTCAATAGCTCAGCCCTTACCACTCTTCTGCCTTGGGAAAAATACTTAGTAGAAATTCTAAGATAGAAGGTTAGGGTATAATACATACATACATATATATAAAACAATGATTTTCCTAAAGCCTCTTTAGTGAGACAGCAATAGATACAAGTAGTGATACAAGGAAGAAGCCTTGGGTTCATATCCTGTTTTAATTCTTTTTATGTGACCTTGGGCACCTCACTTAATCTCTTACTGCTTGAAACCAGATATGTGTGTGTGTGTAGAGTATTGTATAACATCAACATATTTTATCCTTTAATACCATAAACATGCACACTTTCTTTCTTACAGTTAAAATAGTTAAACTGTTAAAATTAGATCTCAGAGATATACTACAGTTTAATGGAAAGTACCAGTAGGAAATTACAAAAGTTATTTTTTAAAATGCCTTGTTATATTCAGTATTATTCTCCTTAAATTTGTTTCATTTTAAAACATTTTCATATTTATTTTATTTTTTGTGTTTCTTTTTCATTCAGTATTTTTACATTTCACCTACACATAGCATATGAATAAATACTTAACCCAAGTTTTGCAGTAAGTTACTGTAAACATCCCAGAAAAGAAAAAAGAAAAAAATCCAGACCTTCTCTGATATGAAATGAAGGTCCAAAAAATTTTACACAGATTTTCCAGTTACAGGGATGCCCATGCTGCTGATCGCTACAATATGAAAGGAACATGTGTATATTTTATAAAATCAGTTCAATGAGGCAATGCTTTGATTAGAACAAGGGTCAGAGATGCCTCAATTATTTTCCCAATGTTCTGAGATTTAATGATCATCAATACTATTTCATGAATGCCAAATGTAGTCTTCCAAAATAGAGATAAAACAGAATGAACTGTTTGTTCTGAAGATAATTATTTTAGCCTCTGTCTGAGAATTTCAAAAATGAACATTTCCAATCACTCATGGTTGCTTTAGTATTAGCTGCTTTTTATTGATCCAGAGCACTTTAGTTTATGACATTCCTTTCATGAAAATGACTCTAACTCCTGACAGTGTCATTTAGGGGTTTTATCAACATCGCTATCCAGGGACAGCATGGTGTTTTGAAAAAAAGGGAATCCCTTAATTTTGAAAAAAAAATTACTGTTTATATTGATTAGGAAATACCTCATAGTACTGCAAACAGCTGGTGGCCAAGGTGGGGAGCTGAGAATAAGGCAAGCTCCCAACGGGATGGCTGTGATGTCATTTCTACTGTTTTTCCCCTTTCCTTAGCTAAGACAGCTTACACCTCATCCTGCAAGGAGCAAGGAGACAGGACTAGTCTCTGGCTAAAGTTTAGCCCCAATCTCCTCAGGACTAAGCTTGCTCCATCTCCCTTTCGGCATGTCAGGGAACCCTGAGGTCTTTGTGCATTTTCTCTCTTCTCTACTTCCACTAGCTAGAGACCCCACTGGCCCTGTTTCCCCTCCCATGGTTAGGGGACCACTAACTAGCACCCCAATTATATTTAAACACTTAATATCAGTTAACTTTTACAAAGACATACATTTACTTTGAAGATATATAAAGAACAAAGTACAAATAGTCCTTTCAGTATGGCAAGGGCAGGCTCTTCCCTACATCACCCCAGACTCTGGGGGAGTAAACTCAAAACTCATCTCATTTTTACCTAGCATTAGTCCCAGCAAGTTTATGTCCAAATGTGGTATCGCTGTGGGATGAGTCCTCATTTCATTTTTCCCTGGCATGTGTCTAGAAGGTAGCTTCTGAAGAGGAGAGCTTGATCTTTTCTCCTCAGTGTCAATGCCTTGCTAGTTATAAAACCTGTCAGGTATTCTGACTTCTGTATTTTTATGGCTTACTCTTTCTCTTCCCCTTTGAAACTCCCTTCACCAGGCTCTGTAGGAGGAAGAGTCATTGAACTAGCCTAAGCGAGGAAAAAAATGAAACAAAGAGGTGGCGAGAGCTGCCTCATCTTTTCGAAAGTTCTAATGGCTCCAGTTATATTTGGCCAATTGAAAAAGGCTTTCAACCACACAGTTAGTTAACTAGAACCAATTATACAAGGAACACACGGGTTCCATAGATATTCTAAGGCAACTAAACATCATCACAATTCTTTAGGAATGGAGCTTTCTTAAATTTCCCATGAGGGAAAGCTGTATTAGCTAATCAAACTAATGGGACCTATGCATGTGGCTGATAACATTACCCAAGGTCTAGGGGCCTCGACTTCTATACAAGACCCAAGAACAAACATGGGTGTCTGCTTTCAAATAAGATCCTATTAGTTAAATCAGAGATATTTATAGAGTTCTGAAAGTTTTCATAAATTGGTGTATTTCAATATAATGTCTATTTAATCCTAAAATCCCACTGATTTAAAATAAACCCTATAAAGTTCATAAAGTTCAAGAAATTATTTTTTTTAATTTAAAATTTTATTTTTTCCAAGTACAAAAAATTAATTCACTTTTTAAAATGTTGAATTCCAAACTCTCTCTCTTCCTTCTCTCCCTTCGAGAAGGAAAACATATAGATTATACAGGTATGATCATGCAAAACAGATTCCCATATTGGTAATGTTGTAAAAAAAAACACAAACCAAAAAAAAAGTAAGAAAAAGAAATTGTTAAAACAATTTAAAAAAGAAATTGTTTAAAAGAAGTTTGGAGCTTTTTTTAAAGTGTTAATAGTTTAATGGAGCACTGGTCAAAATAAAAAAAAATAATACACACAAGGAGGAATAATATTGGGTTACTCCTGTTTCTTCCTCCCCTATTCCTTCTTTTTCTGCACAGCCCAAAGATTATTTATTTGTCAAGTCACAAAAGAGAAACTTTGGTGGATGATTCACTTTCTGATATCCATAATTAATTTATTTTTAATTTATTTTGAGAATCCTAGTTATCTTCTTGATGTTTTATTTCTGCCTAAATGAGGCTTATTTTTAATGACCTACAACCATATTTCCTAGACTATATACTTGTATGTTGTCATAGTGTCTACTCAATATTTTTTTAAAATTAGTGGATATCTGTAAATCTATATTTTCATCATTTTGTCAGATGTATATATTTAAAGAACTTTGCTAGGATTTAAAACATTCTATCAAATAAAAGGAATAAAGGAGAGTTACCAATAGCCTTGACATTTCCTTTGCCCCATTTCTTTGTTCATCCTTAGGCAAAGGACAGGAAATCACTAGAGACTTGAGAATAAGTGACCTGAGTGAAGACCATGTTGAAGAAGAAAACTTTTAATGATTTATAACAGCTATGAAATATCTGGACTGCCTTATTAACCTAGGCTCTAAAATGAACCAGGGCAGGTCTTGGGGGACTGAATCTAAAAGCTTAAAATGAATTTAACATTAAATATTACACTAAAGTAAACTGAACCTGACTCTTCCTTGTATTATGATTATGTTATGCTATCATAGTACTATGTGTTTCTGGGAAATTTTGGAATGTTACATTCACAAAGAGGATTATACTATATGTTCTTATATTTCTTTTCTCCATTTTATCAGAATATAAATCATAGTGACCCCCTACCTTCTATTGTCTTAAGGTAAAGAATGGTTATAAATAGAGCAATTTTTCATTAAAAGGACCAAGAATGTTTTCTGTCTAGTGATTTTTGGAAAATCCATTCTAAAAAAAGATTTGTGGAAATTGTGGCATCAAATATAAAATTATAATAATTACATTGATTTAATAAACCTAATTAATGTACCACTTTAAGAACACTATGGATAATGAAGTAAGTTCTTTGTATTGTGATCCACATGTAAGGTGAGGGTACTGAAAAAGCATTGAATTTGTGGTTGTAAGATACAAATTTTATAATTCCAGGCAAATACCTTAGGTTATCTAGGATTTGTTATTTTTTTAATCCATGAAATGAAAATCGTTTCCAAGTTTCCATGTATCTCTAAAATCTTTTGAAATACAAGATTTTTTAAAAAACTGAAATTAATTTACATATGCTATTTATTGCACCATGTCTTTACTTTTCTGTAATATTGGAGTAAGAGAGAACATGCTTAGAAAATAATAATAATAATAATAATAATAATAATAATAGCATTTATATAGTGCTTTACAATTTTCAAAGCATTTTACGTTACCTCAATTTATCCCAACAATAGCCCTGGGAGGAATATGCTATTATCATTCTCATCATTTTACAAATAAGATAACTGAATCTCAAGATTAAAGCAATTAAAGTNTTGCACCATGTCTTTACTTTTCTGTAATATTGGAGTAAGAGAGAACATGCTTAGAAAATAATAATAATAATAATAATAATAATAATAATAGCATTTATATAGTGCTTTAAAATTTTCAAAGCATTTTACGTTACCTCAATTTATCCCAACAATAGCCCTGGGAGGAATATGCTATTATCATTCTCATCATTTTACAAATAAGATAACTGAATCTCAAGATTAAAGCAATTAAAGTGACTTGTTCAAGGTTGGTATCTGAATAGTAGGTATCTAAAGCCACATTTGAACTCAAGTACTTTTGACTCTAGGTCTTGGGCTCTATCTACTCTGCCATTTAGCTGCCTCTAGTCTCCATAATGCTCCATAAGGCTTTCAGTGCAAATGACTAATAGCTTTGAGTAAATATTGAGTAAATCTGTGATATTTATTCTCTTTCTGTTGCTCCTTCTCCTAAGCCATTGTTTATGGGGGATGTAGTAGGATAGGCTTAATATTTAGACAAAATGACTCTAAAATACCTTCTAAATCTAAGTTCTATTCATTTACATTCAACAAATTTTTAACAAAGTTCTTCCTGTCAACAGAATATTGTGCTAAGCTTGAGAAGATATAGAGGCTGGCTAAGAATCATTCCCTGTCCTTATAGAGTTTGCATTCTGATGGAGAATATAAAAGACATGATACTTTATATATATTTTTTCATCTGCTTTTAACACCCATAATGATTATTAGGAAGCAGTGAATCAATGAAGGATCTCCACATTTGTTTAGAGGGGGATTAAAGTAGAGTCATAATGCTCTCTTGATATTCTAATTCAAGAATCCAAACAAATTTTAATAAAGACCTATAACTGGGTTATGTAAGTGGGAAATAAGGAATCATAGTTACAAGAGGTTTAGCAGAATTAGAATCAATTGTATTTGGGGAATTATTTATATTTGAACAAGAGGGAATAATCAAAGATAACCTGAAGATTTCAAACATGGGAGACTGATTAAATAAGTGATGCCAAAACTTATAGTAATGACATCAAGAGAAGTGAATTTAGAAATTAATACTGATATTAGATATTTTGAATATGAAATGCCAGGGAGATATCTAGGTAGGCATATTGTGTAGGAAGGGTTTTATAACCTTTTTTTTAATGTTAAAAACACTCTTTGTCATTCTGGTGCAAGTTATGTAGTACTTCTCAAAATAATGTTTTTAAATTTTTGATAAAAAAAATCTTAAATTTTTGTGATAGGATCATGAAAATAAAGATGTATTTAAGTTCATGTATCCCATGAAACCTATTCACATGCTCCTTTGGAAATCTTTGTAACTCAAGTTAAGAACCCTTATGGAAGGCAACTTGATAAATTTTAGATTTTATTGTATGGGAAAGCAGAGCTAAATTTATGAGTCTTATAAATAGAGAAGATGTGAATATAAGAGATTACCAAGAGAGAATAGGTGAAGGCAAGGGATATTACTCTATATTTTGAATGAAAGACCAAAAATTTGTGATGTAGGACAAAAAAGATAATTTTTTCTTTTTCCTCCAAAGATCAAAAATAGTAAATAATAACTCCAACACTTATCTCAGCAAATCTGACTGTACTCCAGATGTCCTAGGTACAAATTACTAGACTTAAGATTTATATTGTTAGATAACAGATATGTTGATTTCCTTAAGCTTTCCATTTAGTAAAATGTTCCAATGACATTTTAAAAATTATGTGTCATAGTTGGGTTCAGTGATGACATTCAGGCTAAATGTTGAAGTGGAATAAAGAGCACTGTATTTGGTGACAAAGAGACATTTAGTGAAGGCAAAGTATACATATCAGACTGTATAAGATAATGCTAATGAAAAAGAGTAAGAAGGCTAAACTTTTTCTTCTGAGTTGTCATTTTCTTTCTTGCATTACTTACATTTCTTTTTCCCATTTTTCTTCAACCTGTTTTATTGGATTTTTGAATTCTGTTTTGAGTCCTTCCAGAACTTGAGACCTATTCCAATTATTTTTTAAAGTTTTGCATGTCGTTTCATTGATCTCACCATTCTCTGTTGGTTCTGCACTTTGCTCTTTTTTCCCCAAAGAAGTTTTCATGGGTTAAATGTTTTTTTCCTGTTGTTTGCTCATTTTCCCAGACTTTTTTTTTGGCCTGGATACTAGAAATTCTGCAATCTCCTTGCTGATTCTATGTCTTCTGATTTTCAGGATTAGGTGCTAATAACAAATTTGCCCTGGGGATAAATCTTTAATGCCGCCCCGGAGGCTTGAAAGGGCCCAGCCCCTCACTGTGGGCTGGTGTCAAGGCCTAGGACTTCAAAGGTTACATTTGAGGTGCACTTTTGTTGGTGTAGCCTGCTTCCTTTGATCCTGAAGCTAGCCTTTGCAAACCAGAAGAGACAGAATCACAAAGGAGATTGCAGAATTCCCAGTACCCAGGCAAAAATAAAAATAGTCTGGGGAAATGAACAAACAAGAGGAAAAAAAAACATTAAACCCTTGAAAACTTCTTTGGTTAAAAAGAGCAAATTGCAGAACCAACAGAGAATGGTGAAATCCATGAAACTAAGGACCTAGTGTGCAGAAAGTGGTGGTGAGGGATTGGTCAGCATTCCTCTGTGTACAGTTTTACTTCTGATTCTCCCTTATCACATAAAAATCAATTCTCTCTATCTACCTTTTAAGTTGTGTTCAGTGGGAGAGCCCTCTAACTCCATTTTGGTGTTTGATTTTGATTCCTGTTGTTTAGAAGAGCTCATTAAAGATTGATTTGGGAGGATAGTCAGAGTAGATTTGTCTTTTGCTGCTACTAAGCTGTTATCTTGAACTTTTTCTTCTAAAGAGAATAATCTTTATACAAGAAAACATGGGGAAAATTAGCAGGAAGGGAAAACCCAAGAAAATTTGAAGATAAACTGAGAGTATCAAAAATGGTTATCTTCAACTGGTTTGAATCAACAGCATCCTAAGATAATGAAAGAACAGATGCATAGATGCAATCATGAAGGTACTTTTAATAAAGTTATAGGAGTAAAAAAAAGCAAATATGAATATCTTCAAAAATGTATACTAGGGCCTACTAATCATAGATGAGAAAGTGTGATTTTTTATTAATAAATTTCTAGGACACTATCTAAAAATAGCAATTCATTGATTACTTTCAGTTTTAATTGTAGTCTCTAGTACACTGCCCTTTGTTGTTCAGTAGCAAGCTCTTTGAGAGAAGGGAATATACCATCTCTATATTCTACAGCTTTCACCAAGTTTAGTGTCTAACACATCATAAGCACTTAATAAATCTGAGTTGAATAATATCAAAATGACTTGGAAAACACATATAAGGTATAATTTTCAAATTTACAGATGACCCAAGGCTGGCAGGAATAGCTAATACATTGGAACAAAGGAACTTGTCACAATACCATCAGAACCAGAGAGAATATTGCTGTGTCTTTTGCCATTAGATTTGGTTTGTCATTTAATGTGTAAAATACTTTACAAAAGGTCTAATTTCATAATTCATTGTGATAAGGAGGCAAAACTATGTTCTCTAAGACTGCACAAGTAGATGATTTCTAGAAAGATGGAAAAACGTTGACAGTTGTTTCAGTGACAGAGGGCATATTTTGAGGTCTAGATAACTAAATTCATAAGGCTAATAATTATATATATATTACCAGGTGGTAGGCAAATACATAATAAAATCTTTGCTTTTGAAATCTCTTCTACATTGTAGAAACTCTGGCTACATTAAAATGACAGCTCAGGCAATAATAAAGCTTCTTCTGAACCCCTCACTCAGTGGTTCCCAGTGTTTTTTCTTTTGTTGTTGTTTTGTTTTCTTTGTGACCCTTTCAACAACAACTAAAGCTGTGAATGACTAGGGTAAATCAAATGTAGTACTTAGAATATTCTTTTAGGATCATTCATTGTTCTCAAAATAATAGCAGTGATTTTTAAAAAAACTCAAAATTAAAATTTATGTTAAATAATAATTATTATAAAATATAAACTTTTATTTCATCTATAATTTTTTAATCCTAAAATGAAATTATAAACCTATAATTATTAAATAATTATGAATAGTTTATGTAGGATATTCTCAATGAATTTAAAGAAGTTCCCATAAATGAAAGATAAGTTTGAACTGGAAAACTGTCTTAATATGGCAATTTAGAAGTAATGGAAGATTTGTTTCTGTAGAACACTTGTGATAATTACAAGTTAATAGAGGGAAATATACATTTTACAGAATGCAAATAAGGAATATGCATGTAACCAACCATTCACTTAGATCCACTTTGCATTGAAAGTCAAACAATGTGCCAATTTGAAAACAATTTGAAGACCAGCTGAGAAAATGAAATGGATGTACTGTGCCTAGTGAGATTTTTATGTTTAATGTAGTAGCCAAATATCAAAGTCATTGTGTGTGTGTGTCCCTGATGGTTTTGAATCACTAAAGAAACAAATCTATACAATTTCATATATGTGTATACTTCTTATTACTGAGGAACAATATTTTTGTAATATAATTGGGCTGCTATCTATTGCTTAAGTATAATTGAACATTTTTATCATGAACCATTCAAACTCTCTTCACAAGCTCACAATGAACTTTGACAACTACACTAGATTGACAGTGTTCTCTTATTCTTAATACTTTGTGTGTATATATATATATGGTATTACATTTTGTTTATATAATATATGCATTTACTCACCTCAACTTCAGAATAATGTAAACTACTCAAGTTTAAGTAAAGGCTATTTCATTTTTTCTTCCTCTATGTCCCCAGCATTTAGCACAATCCTTTACACATAATAACATCTTTAAAAATGTTTGTTGAATTAAAATGAGTAATCAGATACAGAAAGGCTTGCATAAATAAACTATAAAATATTCTTTCCTGAAATAATAAAAGAAGATCTAAATGGTGGATATTCAGTGTTTATGACTGGTAATAACAATAGGATGATGATAATATAAAAATAATCTATAGATTTATTGCATCCCAATTAAATTTCCAACTTTATAGCATTAGACACAAAATGTAAAATTCATGATGATAAAAAGTCAAGAATTTTAAAGGAAAGATTAAAAGACAGTAGATAGAATGCCAGGTTAAGAGCCAGGAAGATGAGTTTAAATCTGACCTCAGTAGCTTACTAGCTGTGAGACCTTGAACCAGTCAATTAACTTCTGCTTGCCTCAATTATCTCATATGTATCTACTGCCCAAGGTTGTTGTGAGGATTAAATGAGATAACAAATGCAAAGCATTTAGTAATCTCTGGCACTTAGTAAGTGCTACATAAAAGTTAGATATTGTTAGTAGCAGTAGTAATAATAGTCATATTCATAATGAATAGGTGATATCCTTAATAGTTTTCAAATGCTATTAAAAACAATAATCAAGTAATTAAATCAATTAATAAAATAACAATCCCTAAAGCTGTTTTTCACTAGATAAAAATCAGAAAAGAAGAACTTTAGAATGACATAGGAAAATGAGACTTTAAATCAGACTAATGTTTAAGAATCCCAGAAACATGCAATTTTTGGTGCAGGGAATCTGTTCAACAAATCTTCCAGTAGAAATGAGGCTTATAACTGTGCATTGTGTTATGTAATAAATCCAAATGCAAAAACAATCCAAGTATAAAAATACGTACCATAACTAAAAATATTATAGGAGTATGGAAGATAAGAACTAATAAAACTGGTTTGATTGACTTAGCTTTAACCCTAAACATGCATGTGTGTTAAAACAGTATCGACCCTAAGACCAGGCATCTCTTCTCCTTATACCCTAGTCTTTTTTGTTCTTTGATGCAGTTAGGATTAAGATGCCTGGGTCTCTGCCTCTCATTCCTCGTTCCTCATTAGGCAATTTAGAGTATAACCTCATTGTAGTTGGCTACAAGAGTCCCAGTGCCTCACCTCATTGTTGATGGTGTAGTCTTCTATTATCTGTCCATTCAAAAAGTTTATATAAGTTTGTGCCCCAAGTGACTTTGGGCCTTTGATCAGTGTGCATCCTGTTGGGTGCTTGATCCACCAGATATAAACTAACTGTGAATATGTGGGGCAAAGGGCATTACATGTCTATGATATTTTCGATTGACATCTGCTTTTCTATATTTTTCTTGCAGTGTTGTTTTTTTTTAGAAATAACTTCAACTTCCCCCTCTATTGCACTAATGATGATTTCATCCTTGACTTTTGACAGGCAAAGAATTCACAAGGTGTGGGATAGAGGAAATCATAAAAGACATAACTTGAAATTTGATTATCAAAAAATGAGTACATTTCCCTAAATAAAATACATGGAAGAAAGAGAGAGACAGAGACAGAGACAGAGAGAAACACATTACATGAAATATGTTTGGTAAAACTTGAAAAAAGCCTATGAAAATGATAGTGTTTTATTTTATCTGAAGAGGGAAGATATGAAAAAATTGAAAAATTAAAGCTATATTACCAACCCTAAAAAGTGATTAAGAAGATGTAACTACCACTCCAAATGACTGCCTTCTTATTCCCACAAATTTTTATGAAAGTTATCTTTAGCTAATACTTTATAAAAATATCAGAAAAGTAATGTTTAGATAATTTTTACTACCACCTACATCTTTGCCATCATTCTAGCTAAAAGGTGTAGAGAATATATTTCATCATCTATTATTACTAATGCATCACTAATATTAATAATTAAGAAACTTGATTGGCTAGGAGAAAATACTTACTGAAGATTTTTTGCAACATTATTCTTATTTATATATTAAGATCACATCAGAAACTTTAATAGAGTCAATCATAGAGATAATTTGTTCACTGATCAACATAAATGTTGAATCAACATTTATGAATGAAGAAATAGAAAGACTGTTATTTAGGTATGAAGTTTATTTATGAATTGAATTTATTCAGTTGTCTTTTCCCTATAGAAAATGTATAGAAGTTAAACATTTATCAATTTTATTTTACCAGTTTAGAAGACTTTTTTTAATTGGCTGAACACATTTTCTTTTCCCACAAGTTATAGTGAGAGCAGCATTGTTCTAAACCTGAAAAATGGACTTTGAGGTTTATGAAACCTTTGAGTTCATATATACTATAGCACATGTTTTATGCAGAGTCTAAACAGAAGAATACTTTATTCAAAATAATGTCCTTGGATGATACTGGGCTAAATACATCAGTTTTCTTTTAGCTAAAGGACAATTTCAAAAAATCATGACTACTCAAAAGAGATCAGCTCAACAACTCATATACAAATGATTGTTTTATGGAACTACAGAGTCATTAAGGCAGGGATGCATGTTTTAGAGTGGAAGGAATATTGATTTTGGAATCAATGGGTGGTCATTTGGAGCTCATCTTTCTTATTACACATAGGCCTTAAGCAAATCATTGAGCTCAATGGATCTCCAGTTCCTGATCTATTAAAATTAAGGGATCTGGTGAGGATAATATCTAAGGTTTCTTCCAGATATAAATCCCATGATCATATGAATGCAGAATAGGATCTAGAGCTCACCAGTCATGATATTGACTAAGTCACTTCATATATAATGTGCTGGAAAAGAACAGGTAATGTAGATGAATGAGGGGCTGGCATAGGATGGAATCTCCAGAAGACATGGCAGGATTGTTCATGGAAATCTTTGTAGTGCTTTGAGAATATGCAAGCTTCTTTCTCATTCCAAACCATTTATTTTTATCACCAATGTTATTCACATGATAGGAAGATATATAGTCTCTAATCCTATAACACCAAAGGAATCAACATGTTGTTTGACACCTTTGCAATGATAAAGGGTGAGTGTTAATAGGCTTCAGTATTAATCCAAGGATTATTTTGGTCATGAGAAGTAACATTAAATGTATTATCCAAGTAATCCAGGTAGTATGTGATTAGAAAAGAAAATGAGTTTTTCATTTAGTGAGAACAAAAGAAAAACAGATGAAAAGTCCATACAATACACTAATCACTCTCCCTCCCCAAATTTCAAAATATGAAGTAGAATACCTCTAGCATGTTCTGGGCAGATTGTAAGCTGATTTGAAATGTCGAGGGCAAAAAACATTCATGATAAGGCATGAAGAGATTCTAATGTACGATATTAGAGAACAGACTTACATGAAAGCAGATCATGGATTCATTGACAGAACAGCTATGAATAATCACACACTAAAGCTGTGTGAGGTGAAACTAATCATCTTATTATAATAATATCAGATTTCTGGGGGCATAAATTATCCTGTTTTCCTGGACAGAGTTAAGACTGACAGGAAGATAAAAATTCAAATGGGAAAGAGTATAAGTTGTAGTCATTAATTCATTTCTGTGTATGATTTACCTTCACATTATCTCTACTTCTTTCTCCTCTCTCCATCCTTCCCTTCCTTCCTTCCTTCCTTCCTGCCTTCTTTCATTTCTTCCTTCTTTCCTTCATTTCTTCCTTCAAGCTTTCCTTATTTTCTCTTTTTTCTTTCTTTCTTGCTTTCTCAATTGGATTTGGCTAAATACTAGTTCATAATTGGTTGGGAAAGTGTATTCAGGGATAGAAGAATTAAAATTGATTGGCTTACCATGAACATAATAAATGAATGAAGAGAGAAAGAGAGAGAGAGAAAGAGATAGAGAGAGAGAGACAGAGAGAGAGAGAGACAGAGAGAGAGAGGGGAGAGGGGTGGGAGGGAGTATTTAGCTTAGTTGAATTTGTATTGTCTATTTATGTTTTCTGTTCACTATTCCAAGAAAATTATTGATATAGTCATGATCTCTTCTAGGACAGAATTCCTAAAGAGGATTTTTTGTGCAATGCTTTCTATGTTATGTGCATCAACAAAAAGCTTCCCTGGCAAAGATTTTACTAATATCTCTGTAAAATTAAAAAAGAAAAAGAAAAGGAAAACAACATATGTCTTGAGAGTTACTTTGCTTGTAGGAAGCCTGGTGACTCTCCTGCTATTTCCTTAACTGAAGAAATTGTCACTTTCCTGGTCATCTTTGTATAATATTTGCTAGAAGTTCTGTCAGTGATTTCTGGAAACATCTGCTCATTTGGGAATTCTATCCACAGCAGCAGGCACCATAAACTCCACAGGCAACTACTATATGTCCAGGCCCATCATTCTCTAGACCACAATAGAGATGATTTTTCCTTTTCCATTTCCCTTTTCTACCTCCACCAGAAGAACACTACTTATTTCACAAGAGATTTTGCAAAAGGAACCTTTTGCCACATGCATTAAAATGATCTTGTCTAGAATTTCAGTTCTCTTGATGGAGGTGTCATGTGGTGAAAAATTGGTATGTGCACATGAGAAGATGCCCTTTGGACATGAGACAGTTATTTTTGAAATAAATTTCATTTCACAGTACAATAAAATTGTTCCTAAAAGATGTCTTATTTTAATTCTCTTTTCGTTGTTTTGAAAGGTTAGCTTTTGATGTAGAGTTAAATGCTTATATTTCACCCACCTTACACAAAAAGAGATCCTGTCAGAATAGATTGTGTCTTAAAAATAGTGTAGGATAAAATGGTGATTTGAGATTATTGTCTTCTTTCTATACAGCATATTGTGGTGATGGTGGTGGTGGTGAAGCAGGAGGAGGGGGAATTTTCAGCAAATTAAAGATGTGCAAAGACAAGAGGCTCTGTGAGGCTTTCAGTGTGTTACTGTTTGGCTAGAAACTTGGCAAAATGAAAACAAATCGTTTCTCTGAGTTACAGTTAAATCCCAATCCTCTGCTCAAAATCTAAGTTTACACAAGACAGACTTTTACAAACTGTGCTGTGACTTGTGCCTCTGGATTGTTTGTCTCCATGAAGTTGAGGGGGGGAAAAGCAGGATGGGAATAGGATCCATTGACATCTGACCATATGACAGTCTTAGGAGGAGTTATTCACAGGTGACATTTTGGGATAGCACTGGTTCCATAAAATTGCCTTCAGTATAACAGGAACAAATACCTTAAAGCAAAGATGAGCAGAAGTAGAAAAATATAGCTTTCTGTCTTTTAGGCATTGCCCTCAGTATGGTAACTTGTTAGCATTAGCTCATCAAGTTAATGCATGATTATTCAAGGCAGATTATTGAGCCAAAGCTTTCTTGTTTCTCCTGCCTTTTCTCCTGAATTTTAGCCATTTAATTCCCCAATAGCCTTTCAAACAAAGGTGGATGTGGAAAATGAAGGAGTTGAAGTCCTTCTCTAGTTTCAGAAACTTGCCTTGCTGAAGGGAGAAGTAAATGTTTGTTGAATGAAGGACCAGTGGATGAGGAGGTAGAAAACTAGCTAGATTAGAGATTATCTGTGGATTTATTTTATTCTTTTCCCTGTTGTTAGGAAAGTTTAGGCAAGTGAAAATTTATGAATTTAATTTTATCAAGTTAAAATTCTTCTTTTGAAATGACTGATCCCACTACACATACCTAAGAATTTAATTGATATCAGGATTGTTTTAAATCTAAAAACTGACAATGACATTATGAGAGGCAACAAATTATGGTAGAGAGAATAGTCTGGAGGTCTAGGACCTTCATTTAAATTTTATTCTGTGATCTTCTTCAAGTCACAGAGCCTCTCCAGATTTTACTTATATGTATAATAAAATGATTAGATAAACTAGATGACTTATAATTTTAAATGCTATGAAATGCCTCAAACTTTACAACCCCCTTGATCCTAATGCAGTCTTCTAAGTTAAACCCAAATTTGTCAGCCTTATCATTTCATAAAATTAGTACATTGCACATAGTAGCCAATAAGCTTTTGCCAAATTGGATTGTAGATGTATAGAAGTTATCTTAATAATCAATTAGTAATTATTAATGTATGAAGGTGCCTTTCCCTTCCTAGAAATTCCTTTAACAAACAGCTGCAGGTTGGTCTAAGTTTTTTAAGAAATAATGGTGATTTAAATTTTAGCCATGGTAAAATCCATCCCATTTTACTGTTTGTAAAACTGTATCTTAGGAATAAGTAAATTTTTGTCTGCTTTTTGTTTTTTTCAGCAATGTTTTGTCCACCCTGGTTCCCAGTGTATGAGATACTTTGTTTGCTCTCTCATGTTCACTATTTTCCTTAAAAGGTTATATTTATTTATTTTCCTATTTTTTAATCCACATCAACTTCAAAAGAAAAGTTTAGTTTGTCTATGAAATTATATACAAAACAGATAAAAGGAGAATAATACATGGCACTGTGTATGAGACAAGTGAGCTATGTCATCTGAGCCAAAGTAATAAGGGAAAAAGGGTAGGTTATACATTTGTCATAGTATGATACAGGGAAATGATATAAATTCATCTAGCTAGACATTATTTTCTTAACTTTGAATTCTAGGAGAAATCTATCACATGAAATCATTGTACATTTAAATAACATTTAGAGACAGATGAGGAAACTGATCTCCTGAGAGTGAATATGGAACTTGCCCAGAGGTACAGAGGCAGTAAATAACAGAGCTGGAATCTGAACACAGATCCTCTGACTTCATTTTTGAAACACTCTGAAATATCTATACAAAAGCATTGGATAATGGTGAAAGGCCACATCTGCAATTGTTTATGTAAGACATAGAAACATTGTTTAAATGTATAGTTCACTTATTGTCCCAATATAAGAACTCTAGGCATAACACAAAAATATAAATGTTCTTTAAAAAAATGTATGTAGCCAGATAAGCTTATATGGTCTAAATAAATTGCTTGCTACTAATTTAAATTATTGCAGAAATATAATTTAGAAAAAATTATTGGAAAAGATAGCTAATGGGTAAATTACACCCCTCTTTTGAATGTGCATGTCTGATATCTAAAGTGAATCATTTGTCAAATGCAAAGATCACAACCAATCTATTGTTTAGTTTTCTTTCAGGTGACCAAATTCTCAAATTTATTAAGTATACATTAATTCACTCTTCTCTATATCACCATTTAGTCTACAGATTTCTGTTTTATTGCTATATTTTTAGGCCTAAACAATTTAAACAAGGAATGAAATGAAGATTAAAAACATAACTTGCATAGAAGGTAGCCACAGTTTTGATTACTATTTATGAGTTAAAAATGTAGTAATGGATGCCATCAATTAATCACCAACTCTTTATTACTTATTATGTTCCAGTTACCATACTACTTGCAAGGGATTCAGATACAAGAAGAAAACTAGCACCTACTCCCAAGTATCTTATATTCCAATGAGGAAGGAAGAAAGTATACGTATAAAACATTAACATAAACGAATATATAAAATAGCTAAATATAAGGTGTTTGGTAGGAAAGGGACTAACATTTGGGAAACACTTTGTGCAGAAATAATCATTCCTCAACTGCATTTTAAAAAGAGGGGGAAACACCTTCTCAGGTACAACTAAAGAGGCGCTACATTTCAGATATGTGGAAATACTAATGCGAAGATTGGAGATAGAGAGTTGAATCTGAGGAACAGAGAAAAAATGTGTTTGACTTGTTAGCAGAGAACAGGAGGGTTACTAATGACCAATGAGAATTAAACGTAGATTGGACTTAATAGTTAAATTTGTTGTTGTTGTTAAGTTATATTTCAGTCATGTCCTACTCTTCATGACTTCATTTGGAGTTTTCTTAGCCTAGATATTAGAATGGTTTGCCATTTTCTCTCCAATTCATTTTACAAATTAGGAAACTGAAGTAAACAGGATTAAGTGACTTTCCAGAGTCATACAGACAGTAAGTGTCTGAGGCCAGATTTGAACTCCAGGCTTGTCACACTAATAAATATAGCCATCTAATAGCCCCAAAATTAAAAAAGAGAATTTCATTCTAGAGATGATAGGAAGCCACTGGAATAAGCTAAGCAGGGGAGTCACGTACGAGAGCTACATTTGTAGAAAACCACTTTAGCAGGAGAATGTAGAATAGAATCATGAGTGTCTTAAGGAAAACCAATTAGGTTGTTATAATAGTCTAAATGAGAGATAATTAGGATTTTGGCTGATAGTACCTGTGTAGGTAGAAAAACAGGCAAGATGGGAGATCTTTTGAATGTAGAAATGGCAAAATTTGGCAACTGTGGTAAGGGAGAGTAAGGAGCACAGGAGAATGCTGACATGAACCTAGAACAATGGAAGTATAATAGGAACTTCATCAGAAATAGAAGTTAAGGAAATGATGAAATTTAGGAGAAAAATTATCAATTCAGTTTTAGATAATTTAAGATATCTCTGGGATATCTAGTTAGAAATATAGTGATTTTGATGTCTTTGAGGGCAGAAACTATCTTCTTGCCTCTTTTTGTGTGCCAAGGACTTAACATAGTACCTGGCACATAGTAGATATTTAATTAATATTAATCTACTGACTGATATCAGATTGAAGCCTAAGGGAGGTATAAGGATTGGATATAGTGTCATCTTCCTAGAAATGACAATTAAATTCATGGAGGCTCATGAGTTATCAAGAAAAGAGTATAGAAGGAAAAGAGAAGAAGGCCCAAGACAGAATCTTAGGGAACACCACAATTATTGAGCATCATCTAGATGATGAATTAGCAAATGGTACTGGTGAGGAATGTTCAGATGGATTGAAGGTGAGCCAGGAATGGATGGTGCCAAAACATCTAGGGAGACGAGATTGACTAGGAGACGAGGATGGTTCATTCTGTCATTCTCAGCAGATAATTTGAGAAGGGTTGAGACTGAGGAGATCACAGATAAATTCAGAGGGCACACTTTCCATTAAATTAAGTCAAAAGCCAGATTGAAAATGACAGAATAATCAGAGTAGAACAAGTACTTTTTTAAGGAGGCTGGATGAGAAAGTAAGGAAATAGAACAACAGTTTTAAAAAATGGCTCTCAAAGTTTTTTAAGCATAGATAAAAATGGAAATGTTTGAAGGCCGCCAAAAAGGAAGCAGTTGATAGAGATTGAAGATTCAAGATAGAAGGGGGACAAGAAAGGAGAAGAAAGGAAAAGATCTTTTGGAGAAGAAAAGGGATAAGATCAAGTCCCCCTATATGGTGGTTTACCTAGGCCAAAAGAAGGGTTACCTCTTTGTCAGATATTGAGGGAAAACATGGGAGAGATGAAAATAGAATCAAGGAAATGTATGGTTTGCAATGTGGTGGGTTGGTCATATTTTAAGGGTGAGTAGTCACAGTTCGAGTGCTATTTAGTTATCCATATCCACAAAATATATAAAAAGACTTCGAAGAAGGCCTCCACAAAGAACTGGAAACTTAAGAGATATCCATCAATTGGAGAATGGCTGAACAAATTATAGTATATGATGGTGATGGAATACTTTTGTGCTGTAAGGAATGATGAAAATGATGATTTCAGAAAGAGCTGGAAAGATCTACAAGAACTGATGCAGAGTGAAATAAGAAAAACCAAGAAAACATCATACACAGTAACAGCAATATTGTGGAATGATCAAATGTGATATACTTATCTACTCTGAGAAATACAATAATACAAGACAATTCTGAGGGACTTATGACAAAGATTGCTATCCACCTCCAGAGAAAGAATTATTGTATTAAGAATGCAGGTGAAAGCATATGACTTTTCAATTGTTTATTTGGGCATATGTTTTAGGGTTTTGGTTTTATAAGATTATTTATTAACAAAACTGAACAGTATGTTTTCATTGCTTGCCAGCTCCAGGAAGGGAAAGGGGGGATAATTTGGATAATAAAACTTTGGAAAACTTATGTGGAAATTTATTATATGAATTAGTAAAAAATAAAAATTTTAATTTTCAAAAAGGTCTACAATAAATTATATATATAATATAAATATATATATATATATAAAATATATGAAAGAAAACGAATGAAAATTACATAAGGCAAAATGGCATGAATGACTTATGGAGTGACTTGATGAAGGATATTCCATTGTTGAAATTACAGATTCATTGAAATATACTGTATAACATTTTATGGTCTGGTTG
>NC_058133.1:378840454-378865169 GCF_016433145.1 Gracilinanus agilis
ATACATATATTTATATATAATCTATGAAAGAAAACGAATGAAAATTACATAAGGCAAAATGGCATGAATGACTTATGGAGTGACTTGATGAAGGATATTCCATTGTTGAAATTACAGATTCATTGAAATATACTGTATAACATTTTATGGTCTGGTTGTCTTTTTTTTAAGAATGAATGAGGTAATTTTTCTTAAATTAAAAAAATTTATAATATGTCATATACACATAAATTTATATTACAAAATGGAATTAGATCAAAATGCATATTTGTCTCTATTAACTTTTGTATTATAAACCTAAAATTTCAACCTGTAGAAGGCCACATCAAATGATTGGCATGCTATGAGTCACACTATGGTTTATAAAATATTCGTAAGACTTTGACTTAGAAATCACAATTGTTGTTTAAGTAAAATAAATAACATTTCCAGGTGACAGAAAATAGGGAAATATCACTAACAAGTGATAAAAATGGGCATTTCTATGCACAAAATACTTAGGTGTTATCGATTTGTCAGTAAATCAGTCTGTGACATCCTGGTTATAGGTCAACCTTGTTGACAATTTGTTTAACATAAGTTCAAATTCTTAAAAGAGGATTTGCCTATAGAAAAACATCGCTCTCTTCCAATATTTAAACTAAAATACTATTGAAATTCTACTTACATCATCAACATATCCCACACAGTTGTTCCCAAAGAAAAAATAATTCCTCTCTCATTCTTCTCTTTTTGCTCCTTCTCCTTTCTTTATATACCTATTTCCAAAAAAATATATATATTTAGCAATGTTTCATAGCTTTTGCCTGGATACTCTCCAATATCTCCAAATGTATTTTGGTTATGAGATTCCAAAAGAAATTACATTACTAACATTCCTGCATACTATGTCCCTATTTATCTCTTGGACCACTCAAAAGCTTACATTCCTTACATTTACAATATTTGAGCATTTGTTCCACTATCTTTTTCTGTGATGCCTTTTAGAGAATGATTCATTGTTTGAAGGATAAAAGTGAAAGATTTAGAATAGGATTTTAACACTAACTTTCTAACAATGAGTGGTAAACGTGGGAATTTCTAAATGGTATATAAGTGCAGTTCATTGTCAGCCACGATCCAGAGTGGGACATGTGCTATAGAAACTGTGAAAATATAAATTGCAGCATTAAGTAAAGTAATGGAGGAGAGAGTGATGATGGTGGGAAGAAATGGTAGAGTAAAATTAACCTGGCCTGTCCACATTTATTAATGAATTGGAAGCATTAATTTCCTGGTAGACCCAACAGTGATAACTGGATAGAAAGATATATGCATATATATAAAATATACACACATGTATAAATATATTTACATATAACAGAATCTGTTCTCACAAAGAAAAACAGATCCTGTAGTATGTAAACATATTAATGTACATGTCATCTCTCTTTTCCCCATAACAAACAAATGCATCTTCTTTTTGATGTCTCTTGATTTTTATAGCAATAATTTTCCAATCATTTCTCAATATTTCCTGAAAGAAAAAAATTTTAGAATTGCTAAGCACATTGTTGTCAATGATATAAATTTTAGGAATTATTCTTATAAGAGTAGGAAAAGGTGTAATTTGAATCATTTGATGAAGATCAGTTTTGGTTTTCATTAAAATTTTAAATATAGCCTTCTCCTACTAGTATTATTTTTCAAAGTGTAAAATGCTACTTATGAGATTTTGCAACAGGTTTAATTGGTGAGAAATCTGTCCATATTCAAACTCTGGTAATTTAAAAAGAAAAACAAAACCTTGAACAGCAATCATAAAAAAGAGACTGAAAAATGTCTCTGTGTCATCCTCTTCACACAAAGATAGATTGCTTTCTATCTAGCCTCTATCAAGCACATTTCCAACTTTGAATGACTAATAACATACAATGAATATGAATTTTTATTTTAATTCAATCTAGAGCCCCAGAGAAGTTGGCTCAGAGCCAAGGAATGAAGTTCCTCTACATTTTCTCTCTCCTCTTAGAAAAGATACTCTGACAACATGTCACCGTAATGACAAGACAGACTTATTCCTCCTCCTCCTGCTCTCCTTTAAGGATAACAAGCAGTCTTTCTCATTGAAAGCCTATCTAATTGGCATACTATGGCTAAGCTACCATAAGAACATTAGATCCACCAACTTCCTATGCAATGAGAACCTTTTCCTTTTTGCATTTGGACTCTGTGCTGCCAATGTTAATCTTTTGCTTTTGAAGCCTTACAAGGTGAGCCTAATTTATCTCCCCCTCTCCCCCTTTTTCTCCTGTAGCAAGGATAAAGCATGACTATAATAAGCCGGGAGTGCGCTTGGACAAAGTAGTGATAGAATATTTTTTTTAAATCAGACTATTTCCCTCTTCTGATAAAGAAAATAAACTAATTTAGTAACATGTGTTAACTGTGATTAAAGAGGTTTAATTACTTCAGAAGACTTATGTGTCCTAAAAATCTCTATGTTTATCCTTTCAGCTTAGTTAGAAAGAATTGCAGAATCTTATAAAATATAATTCATATCCAGACCAGCTGGGAAAACTAGGGAAAACAAAAGCCTCAGATGGTGGGCTTTTTTAATATGGGGGGAATTTTTGGATGACTACCTATCAGTTATCTGGTAATGATGGGCCAATTATATTTTTTTCCATAAAGAATTTCCTTCTTCCCACAGTTGTAGACCAAGACTAAATTTCTAGGACAGTTTAAAACTATTCTTGCAACAGTGTCAATTCAATGTATCTAGTAGCATTGTCCCATTTAGAGCTGGCAAAATTTTTCTCCCCTCGTCTCTGTGGCATATAGATGTGCCCAATATCTCTCTGTGAGCTCTTGTAGTATCTAGTTCATGCTTTGAAGGTGAGAAATGGGAAACCATTGGGGTCCTGAGAAGAAAAACAATTGACTGTCACTGCCTTGCAACAACATTGAAAACCTGTTCTGTAGTAGTCTCTCTTGACTTTTCAGTGGAATTTCTTTTCCTATGAGAAATTGAAGAAGAAGATAACTAAATAATAATATTGATAGGGTACTTTTCTCTGTGAGTTTACTAATGGTTGGAGTTTTAAGTGACATGGCAGATAGAGTGGGGGCCTAGAGTCAGGAAGACTTATTTTCCTCAGTTCACATCTGGCCTCAGACACTCACTAGCCATTTGACCCTGGTCAAATCACTTAACGATGTTTGGCTCACTTTCCTCACCAATATGGAGGAGGAAAAGGTAAACCACTCGAGTATTTTTTTCAAGAAAAAAAAATGATGTCATGAAGAATAAGCCATGACTGAAAATGGCACAATCACCACAACAATTTTTTAATTGTAATTGAATTGATTCTTTTTGTTAATGATTCTTTAAATATCACCAATACTAATGTTCTCAGTTTTCCTATTGAAGAAACACAAATGTAAAGAACTAAATTTAATTTTCCAGGGTTCCTGAACCAAGGGTAGCCCTAGTGATTTAGGTCTTCAAAATTTCTGGCACAGTTCTGCATTAACAATTCCCATGCAAAGCTTGCTACTTCACATGCTGTCAGATTACCATGGGAAATTATGCACCCTTCACAGAAAATGTCCAGGAAGTAAAAGTCAGAGAACCACTGTGACAGATCTTCATAACCCTGATGAACCATAGAAAAAGATTTGCCTTCCAAGTTTGCCATTAACCTGCCTATTATAGCATTACTGTAGGTTTGATGGGTAAAACCCCAAATCACATGGTCCATTTTGTTATAGGTAATAATCTTTCAATCCTGGGAGAGGATTGGAACTATAATTTAGCAGAATTCAGTTGGTCATGGTTACCTTGACTTTGCTTCTCTATTTGCAGTGTTTCATTTCTAAAGTAAAATGATAACTTGTAAAGTCTCCTTATATAAAAACACAATATATTCATGTTTTGTAAGAGAAGAAAAGAGGTGCATTAGTTGTAATATTGTGACAGTGTTAATAGGCACATAGGTATAAAATAACTCATGGAATTTTGGTTCCATTGCTTAAGTGGTTTAATTTTAGGCTTTGGAAAAAATGCAACATACCTTTTTTTATTTTATTTTCCTCCATGAGACTTGAGTCTTGAGACATGAAATGGTGACGCTTGGAAATATGTTCATTCTGTAAATAACTAGTATGTTTGTATGCAAGTCCTTGAAAATATCTACATGCTATTTTTAAAAACTAAAATGTATTTTAATAATAATATTTTATTTTCCTCCAATTATACATAAAACATTTTTAATATTTGTATATTTTTTAAAATTCTAAATTCTCTCCCTCCTTCCCACTCTTTCTTTCTCATTTTTAACCACAACTCTACCCACTCTTTGAGGTGGTAACCAAGCTGATGAAGATTTTGCATGTACCATTGTGTAAACTATTTTCCCATGTTAGTCATTTTGCATTGTTGATCCAACTCTGACATGTTGAAGGTAATTTGAATCTGTATATCAAAATGCAATGTTAGGAAAATCCTGAAAAATCTCCATATGGCAGGAGACATGTAAGTGTTTTAAATAAATAGATTTGACAATCCTGTGTCTCAGGGTAGACCCAATTTAATGTGGTTATTTCTCTGAACTGTTGAAAGAAAGTTCTGTTTCAGGGCTCTGGGTTGCAAGTAAATAGAACTGTGAGCTTATTATTATATTTATATATTACTCAAATACTTGCAGAGATGCAACTGTATTAGGAACAAAGCTTTAATGATTGGTGGTAGACTAGAATGGCTTATTATGGAACTAGTGAAACCAAGGTTAAATCTCCCTATGATTTCTTTTCTTGTATTATTAATATGTTTTAAACTTGGGTTTACTGTTAAAAGAGAGGATTTGACTGACATTCATTAAATTCATTATTTTAATAAACATTTATTAAGTAGCTACAATGTGCCAGCCACTGTGCTAAGTGCTAGAGACTCTTAAATTCCTTTTGGAGTGAAGACTTAAGAGAAAAAGAATAGAGATTTATGAACTAAAATGCTGTTCTAACAATAATAATCAAATGGTGATTAAAAAAGACTTTTGGAATTGTTATAATCCCTACAGGGGCAGTTAGATGGGTTACTAGACAGAGAATTGGGTATAGATTCAGGAAGATTTGTCTTTATTAGTTCAAATATGGCTTCAGATATTTACTAGCTGTGTTATGCTGGGCAAGTCACTTACCCCAATTTGCATTAGTTTCTCATTTGTAAAATGAGATATAGATTATCAGTGATGCCAAGATCCAAAACATCTCCAAGGGACTAATGATGAAAAAAGATATCCACCACCATAGAAGGAAATGATGGATTCTAAATGCAAATTGAAGCATATCATTTTTTACTTTATTTTCTTGAAGAATTTTTCTCTAGTATAAATGATGTGTCTACTTTCACAACATTATGATCATGGAACCATGAATATCATGACAAAACATGTATAATCTATGTGATATTACTTGCTATCATGGAGAGGGGTGAGAAGTGAGAGAAAGAACGTGGATCACAAATGAAACAAAATAAATAAAACAATGTATCTGTATGTGAAAAAAATAAATAAAAGGAGAAAATAAAGCGAGTTGTGGAAGGAAGGCCCCAAAATAGGATCACAAATCGTCAAACATGCTCTTTTCAAGTTAATTCTGGGAAGATGGCAGCTTAGATGGAGCAAATCTTAAAACCTCTGCACCCTTTCCACACTGAGATAGAAAACAAAGTGCATTGAGAAGAAAGAGGACCAAATCTAACAACAGGACAGAACAGGGGGATCCTACTGCTGGAAAGCTCAATAGGTATGCCAAGAAAAAGGCTTGAATTCTTGAACTGTTTTGTCTCAGGGTATACTATAGAAGGACAATCCCAGCACCCCTCCCCCACAGGCTGTGTGGATTATTTAGAGGCCCCTGAAACCTCTGAATGGGCAAAAACACCAGCTGGGAGAGAGGGCCTTGCTGGTATAGGACTGAAGGAGTTGAAAACAAATGCCAGGGAGGTGACTACAGGAGAAAGGCAGAGAAACACAGCAAAAATGCTTGGAAGATGGCAGCTTAGATGGAGCAAAACTTCAGACCTACATGCTTTACCATACCGAGATAAAGAACAAAGCACTTTGAGAGGAAAGAAAACCAGGTCTAATTGCAGGACAGAGCAGAGGGACCTTACTGCTGGACAGATCAGTAAAAACACTCTATTTTGTCCCTCCTTTTTTTCTGGAGGTTTTAGCCTCAGGGCACATTAAAAGCTACAGACTAACCTAGTCCAGGTTTAATCCCATCAATTGGACAGACAAGAAGTCTTCAGAGGGCAGAGAAACTTCAACACCCCTCCCTGCATAGACTGCAGAGAAAGTAACTACAAACTTCCATTGCCAGCTGGGGGAAGATCTTTCATCAAAGCTGATTAAATCCATCTGCTTAATTTAGCAGAGCAGAGAAGGAAAAAATATGAGTAAACAACAGAAAAAGAGAAAAGAAATGACAATTGACAGCTTCTTTCAAGGAAGTGAAAAGAGAGCAAATGAAATACGAGAAGAGGAAAAAGCCCTGGCGAATTGGACATAGGCTTTGGAAGATCTCAAAATTCAAGTAACTCAAGAACTTCAAGAACTCAAAGAGCAATCAAGAGAGGCTGAAGACAATTTGAAAAAGGAAACACATGAACTAAAACAAGAAAATAAGGTATTAAAAGCCAGAATTGACCAGCTTACAAATGAAACAAAGAAGGCAAAAGATGATCTACAAAGAAAATCAAATCAGAAGGAGAAGGATGACCAAAAAGCCAAGGATAAAATTCAGTATTTAAAAAATAGGACTCAACAACTAGAAGCAAAAAACTTCATAAGTCAGCAAGAATATATAAAACAAAATTTTTAAAAAATGAAAAATTTGAGGAGAATATGAAACACCTCATTGATACAACCACAGATCTACAAAACAGATCTCAAAGAGCCAATTTAAGAATTATTGGTTTACTCGAACATCATGACAAAAGAAAAAGCCTGGACATCATCCTACAGGAAATAACCCAAAAAAACTGCCCTGACATTCTCAAACAAGAGGGAAAAGTGGAAATTGAAAGAATTCACAGATCACCTCCTATATTTAATCCACAACTGACAACTTCCAGGAATATTATAGCCAAATTCAAAACTATAAGACCAAGGAAAAAGTATTACAAGCTGCTAAGTCATTCAGATACCAGGGAACCACAGTTAGGATAACACAAGATCTGACAAGATCTACATTGAAGGACCAGAAGGCATTGAATATAATATTCCTGAAAGCAAGAGAACCAGGTCTACAACCAAGAATCAACCATCCAGCAAAACTGACTATATTTTTGCAGGGGAAAGTATGGTCCTTCAATACAATCGAAGACTTACAAGCATTCATGAAGAAAAAAACTGGACTTAAGCAGAGAGTTTGCTGCCACAGAACTCAAGAGATTCACCATAAGGTAATTAAGAGAGCAGGGAAAAAACAAAACAAAACAAAACACCTTTTTTTAAGGGACCCAATAAGTTCAATCAATTTGTATCCCTAGAAGAAAAGAAGATGTTGGTAAATATTAAAAATTGTTATTATCAACAGGGTAAGTAGAAGAAGTTTGCTTAGAGGGAACAGTGACAAACCATATAGAATGAAATGTCAAGATATATATGTATATATATATATATGTATGTATAAATATATATAAAAACTAGAGGGGAAAGGGGATAATATTAATAAAAATGGGAAAATAAACAAAATGGAACAAATTTATATCCCATAAAGAAGCTTGTGGGGCAAACAGGAGAGAAGACTAATACACTGGAAGGGTAAAGACATTGGAGAAAGGAAATACTTAATTCTTAAGTTCATTGAAATTAACTTAAAGAAGGAAAAACAATCAGATCCATTGGTGCAGAGAATTGATTCCCACCCTATAGAGAAGTAGAAGGGTAACAAAGGGATTGGTGGAGAGGGAAGTAACACTAGGAAGGGAGAGGGTGGGAGGTAGCTTAAAAAGACCCTAAAGAAGACTAAGAGGGGAATAAGAAGGGAGAGGGGAGAAAGGGAAGTACAATGAAGGAGGGGATAAGGGGAACTAATTAAAAACAAAACACTGGTATAGAAAGAAATAGTGAAAGAAAAAAGGGCAGGACAAAGGAGAGAGAATCATAATGTCAGGGAATACACAGTTGATAATTATAACTTTGAATGTGAATGGCATGAACTTGCCCATAAAATGGAAGCAAATAGTAGCGTGGATTAGAAACTAAAATCCTACCATATGTTGTCTACAAAAAATACACATGAGACAGGCAGACATACATAGAGTAAAAATAAAAAGCTGGAGCAAAATCTACTTGACTTCAACAGAAAAAGAAGGCAGGAGTTGCAATCATGATTTCTGACAAAGTAAAAGTAAAAATAGATCTGGTTAAAAGAGATAGGGAAGGAATTACATCATGATAAAAAGCAGTATAAACAATGAAGAAATAGCAGTACTCAACATGTATGCACCAAATGGTATTGTATCTAAATTTCTAAAGGAGAAACTAGCAGAACTCAAGAAGGAAATAGATAATAAAACTATATTGGAGGAGACCTAAACATTCCCCTATCAGCTATAGATAAATCAAAGCAAAAAATAAATAAGAAAGAGGTAAGAGAGGTGAATGAAATCCTAGAAAAATTAGAGTTAATAGATATATGGAGAAAAATAAATAGGAACAAAAACAACAACACACCGAACTTTCACAAAGATAGACCATGTAATAGGGCAAAGAAACATGGCAAACAAATGCAAAAAAGCAGAAATAATAAATGCAACCTCATCAAATCTTAATGCAATAAAAAGTTATTAGTAATAATACATGGAGAGGCAAACCAGATCATAATGCAATAAAATAATTATTAGCAAGGATACATGGAGAGGCAAACCAAAAACTAATTGGAAATGAAATAATATGATTCTCCAAAATAAGTTAGTGAAAGAACAAATCATAGAAACAATTAATAATTTCACTGAAGACAATGACAATGATGAGACTTCTTACCAAAACCTATGGGATGCAGCCAAAGCAATACCAAGGGGAAAATTTATGTCTTTGAGTGCATATATTAACAAATGAGAGAGGGCAGAGGTTAATGAATTAGGCATGCAATTTAAAAAACTAGAAAGTGAACAAATTAAAAATCCCCAGATGAAAACTAAATTAGAAATACTAAAAATCAAAGGAGAAATTAATAAAATCAAAAGTAAAAGAGCTATTGAATTAATTATTATTATTATTAAATAAATAAGACTAGAAGTTGGTATTTTGAAAAAACAGATAAAATAAAGTACTGGTAAATCTAATAAAAAAAGGAAAGAAGAAAAACAAATTAACAGTTTCAAAGATGAAAAGGGAGACCTCAACTCTAATAAAGAGGAAATTATTTGCCCAATTATATGGCAATATATAGCAATATAGGTGATATAGATGAATATTTACAAAAACATAAATTGCCTAGATTAACAGCAGAAGAAATAGAATACTTAAATAATCCAATATCATAAAAGGAAATTAAATAAGCCATAAAGAACTCCCTAAGAAAAAATTGCCAGGGCCTGATAGATTCACAAGTGAATGTTATCAAACATTCAAAGAACAACTAATCCCAATCAGATTATTTGACAAAATAAGCAAAGAAGGAATCCTACCAAATTCCTTTCATGACACTAATATGATTCCAAAATCAGGCAGACCAAAAACAGGGAAGGAAAACTACAGACCAGTCTCCCTAATGAATGTAGATGCAAAAATCCTAAATAGAATACTAGCAATAAGACTCCAGCAAGTGATCATAAGGGTTATGCATCATGATCAGGTGGGATTTATACAAGGAATGCAAGGATGGTTCAACATTAGGAAAACCATCCACATAATGACCATATCAACAGTCTAACAAACAAAAATCACATGATTATCCCAATAGATGCTGAAAAAGCCTTTGACAAAATGCAACACCCATTCCTATTGAAAACACTAGAAAGTATAGGAATAGAAGGAACTTTCTTAAAAATAATAAACAATATATATCTAAAACCATCAACAAGCATCATATGCAATGGAGATAAATTAGAAGCCTTCCCAATAAGATCAGGCTTGAAACAATGATGCCCATTATCACCTCTTTTATTTAACATTGTACTAGAAACACTAGCAGTAGCAATTAGAGAAGAAAAAGAAATTGAAGGTATTAAAATAGGCAATGAGGATACTAAACTATTACTCTTTGCAGATGATATAGTGGTCTACTTAAAAAATCCTAGAGAATCAAATAAAAAGCTAGTAGAAATAATCAACAACTTTAGCAAAGTTGCAGGATACAAAATAAATGCACATAAATCATCAGCATTTCCATATATTTCCAACACATCTCAGCAGAAGGAGTTAGAACAAGAAATATCATTTAATATCACCCTAGACAATATAAAATACTTAGGAATCTATCTACCAAAACAAACGCAGGAATTATATGAACACAACTGCAAAACACTTTCCAAACAATTAAAACTATATCTAAACAATTGAAAAAACATTGATTGCTCATGGGTAGGACAAGCTAACATAATAAAAATGACCATTCTACTCAAATTAATTTACTTATTTAGTGCCATACCCCTCAAACTACAAAGAATCTTTTTTATAGAATTAGAAAAAACTATAACGAAGTTAATTTGGCAGAAAAAAAGATCAAGAGTATCTAGGGAAATAATGAAAAAAAGAAATATGATTGAAGGTGGCCTAGCAGTACCAGATATTAAACTATACTATAAAGCAGTGGTCATCAAAATAATTTGGTACTGGCTAAGAGACAGAAGGGAGGATCAGTGGAATAGACTTGGGGTAAGTGATGTCAGCAAGACAGTGTATTATAAACCCAAAGATCCCAAATTTGGGGACAAAAATCCACTTTTTGACAAAAACTGCTGGGAAAATTGGAAACCAGTATGGGAGAAATTAGGTTTAGATCAACAACTCACACCCAACACAAACAAGATAAATTCAGAATGTGTGAATGTCTTGAATATAAAGTAGGAAAGTGTAAGTAAATTTGGTGAACACAAAATAGTATATTTGTCAGATCTCTGAGAAAAGAAAGATTTTTAAAACCAAACAAGAGTTAGAAAAAAATTACAAAATATAAAATAATTTTGATTACATTAAATTAAAGTTTTTGTACAAAGAAAAACAATGCAACCAAAATGAAGGGAAACAACAAAATGGGAAAAAATCTTTAAAACAAAAAGCTCCATCAAAGATGTAATTACTCAAATATACAAGGAGCTAAATCAATATTACAAAAAAAATCAAGCCATTCCATAATTGATAAATGAGTGAGGGGCATGAATAGGCAATTTTCAGATAAAGAAATCAAAACTATCAATAAGCACATGAGAAAGTGTTCTAAGTCTCTAATAATTAGAGAAATGCAAATCAAAACAACACTGAGGTATCATCTCACACCTAGCAGACTGGCTAAAATGATAGCAGGGGAGAGTAATGAGTGTTGGAGGGGATGTGGCAAAATTGGGACATTAATGCACTGCTGGTAGAGTTGTGAACTGATCCAACCATTTGGATGAAACTATGCCCAAAGAGCACTAAAAGACTACCTGCCCTTTGATCCACTCATACAATTGCTGGATTTGTACACTGAAGAGATCATAGGGAAAAAAAGACTTGTACAAAAATATTTATAGCCGCACTCTTTGTGGTGGCAAAAAAACACGAAAATGAGGATATGCCCGTCAATTGGGGAATGGCTGAACAAACTGTGGTGTCTGTTGGTGATGGAATACTATTGTGTTCAAAGAAATAATAAACTGGAGGAATTCCATGTGAACTGGAAAGACCTCCATGAATTGATGCAGAGTGAAAGGAGCAGAACCAGGAGAACATTGTACACAGAGACAGATACACTGTGGTAGAATCGAATGTAATGGACTTCTGTACTAGCAGCAATGCAATGACCCAGGACAATTCTGAGGGATTTATGGAAAAAAACACTACCCACATTCAGAGGAAGAACTACAGGAGTGGAAACACAGAAGAAAAGCAACTGCTTGAACACATGGGTTGATGTGGACATGATTTGGGATGTAAACTCTGAATGACCACCCTAGTACTACTATCAATAATATGGAAATATGTTTTGATCGATGACACATGAAGAAATCAGTGGAAATGTACATTGGTTAAGGGGAGGTAGTTTTTGGTGGGTAGGGAAGAGTAAGAACATGAATCATGGAACCATGGAAAAACTTTTCTAAAAAAATTTTTAAAATAGTCAAACATGACTGAACAATTGAACAATAAATACAACAAAATAACCCCTGCTTGACCACAAAATTTTTATCCAAAATATTGGCTTTGTTGTGTATTCCAGGTAAATTATTTGCAGAAAGTCTTAGAAACCACTCATAGAATCCAACTTTTTTAGTTACTTAGTCACAAAAGCCACCAGTTCCTTTGCTGTTAGGCTAAATATTATGTTTCTGGGTTGAAATGAACTGAAGAAATATGGCACAAGTTTGAGAGTCCAGGAACATCATCTAAGAGCCCATAACTATGGTTTTCTACTTTTATAAACTTGGGAAAGTTACTTAATATCTTTGGTCCTTAGTTTCCTCAACAGAAAAATAAGATTTTCTTTTTTTAAACATTTATTAATATTCATTTTTAACATGGTTACATGATTCATGCTCCTACTTTCCCCTTCACCCCCTGCACTGCCCCCACCCATGGCCGATGCACATTTCCACTGGTTTTAACATGTGTCATTGATCAAGACCTATTTCCAAATTGTTGTTAGTTGTATTGGTGTGGTAGTTTCGAGTCTATATCCCCAATCATGTCCACCTCAACCCATGCATTCAAGTAGTTGTTTTTCTTCTATGTTTCCTCTCCTGCAGTTCTTTCTCTGAATGTGGGTAGTGTTCTTTACCATAAGTTCTTGTCCTGAGTCATTGCATTGCTGCTGGTACAGAAGTCCATTATATTTGATTTTACCACAGTATATCAGTCTCTGTGTACAGAGTTCTGGCTCTGTTCCTTTCACTCTGCATCAATTCCTAGAGGTCTTTCCAGTTCACATGGAATTCCTCCAGTTTATTATTCCTTTGAGCACAATAGTATTCCATCATCAGCATATACCACAATTTGTTCAGCCATTTCCCAATTGAAGGACATACCCTCCTTTTCCAGTTTTTTGCCACCACAAAAGTCCTTTAATTCTAGTTCCTTCCCTCTGTGGATTATTTCCAGATTCTCCTGAATGTAGTTTACTTTTTCATAGAAGGCTCCATGGCTCCCTCAATATACTGTGAGCTTAAAAGTGGATTCTTGTGTGTGTGTGTGTGTGTGTGTGTGTGTGTGTGTGTGTGTGTGTGTGTTTCTATGTATCCTTAGCACTTATCATTGCAACTGGAACAGGGTAAACATTTAATAAATGTTAGTTAGCTGAAATGCAGGTGCAGTAATACAATTTTATCTGTTTTTCATAAAAAGAGAGGATAGGCTGGCTGTATTTTGAAATTCTATAACACTGATGCAATATTCTTTTTCTTTTACTATACCCTATCTTGTGACATCTTCAGTACAGGCTTTTTACAAAAAACAATTTCGTCCAACCTTATATATGGTAACAGAACCTTATTCCTTTGTAAATTTCCAGTTTCTGAACTGACCTGCTAAAACCATTTTCCTTGATCATCTTCTGACTAGGATTCTACTACCTTCCAACACTGAATTCTTTTTGCCACAATCTTCCACCACACAAGTTTGTGTGGTCATGTACCTGCTTTCTTCCCCAAGTTTATCTCATTCAATTTTTTATGTTCTCATTATAATTTTCAACTTCTAACACTCAGCATAAAAAAGGGCCACTACTTTTTCAACCACACTTGTCACAAGTACCATTACCCAGGAAGAAGCATTTTCCAGCTGACACTGTAAAGCAAGATAAACAACACGTATGGTTGTAAAATGCCGTGCTAAAGATGTTCCCAAATTTCCATTGCTCACCATTTCCATAATTTACCTGTCAACTATACTATTTACTTGGGGATGGTTTTTATGGGTTATTGTCTATGATCAGGCATAGATGATAATGCCACACATATACTTTTGGGATAAACTGAACAATAAATAAAAATAGCCTTAAATTTTAAATAATAATGATCACAGGGAAGCAGCATCTTTTGTGAACTCAGCAGATAAAGACATTTATAAATGCCTATAAGTATAGAATACCACTTTACACACTTTCCTGTTATTAGAATAAATGTTGCTTCCAAGCATCTTCAAAAATCTGTTTTCCATAATTGCAAATATATGATTCTATCATGATTTCATCTTGTTTTCTGAGACACAATTTGTTTCCAAATACTTCTAGATTTGCTTTTGGCAAGGTCAAGATATCCTCTGACCACAAGTCTCCATTGTGGTTATGTCTAGTGGATTCCCCTATTACCAGAAACTGGTGTAAGCTGGGACAAATGTTTTAGATGTTTCTGCATTGGAAGGGGATGCCTCTACTCCCTTTAGCTCAAGTTGACTTTGCTATTTGGTCATGGTTTGGCATTTCTAGTATTATCTGATTACCATCCAGAAAATAAAGTCTGTACTTATGATGGTTTAGATGCTATATTAAATTTTTGAAAATAAAAAAAGACTGGTCATGATTCATTTGAAGAAGAAACAAAAGGCAGTTGAAGGTGCAAGAGCACTACAATGTATAATCACAAATAGTCCATTTTTCTCATTAAATTCTAGTTTATTGATAAAATGAATTTTCTATGATGCAGTACCTCCTGCTAAGTGCTTTAACCACTTTTAATTCAAACAGTGAGTACCTCTTAAAACATACAACCTTCTAATATTCTCAAGCTTGGGCAATTATTATTCCATAGAAGACACATTTCCCCACTAATTTCATTTTCTCCTAATTGTACCATCACTCTAAACAGGGGAAAATGACATATTATAGCTCCATATTGCAATGTTATAATTTTTTCAAATGTAGTTGGTAAAATGAGATTGGCATTTTTCTTAATACATAAAACAGTATAAAGTATTTCACTTAACAACAAAGAAAAGTTGATTTTGTGCCATTATGTCGAGAATATAAAGTATAGATGTCTCATTGTAAATATACATAAAACTCAGGACATTACTGCAAAAATATGCATGACTATGTTTTCCAGTTCCTACTTTT
The DNA here is from genome assembly GCF_016433145.1 of Gracilinanus agilis. Taxonomy (NCBI): domain Eukaryota; kingdom Metazoa; phylum Chordata; class Mammalia; order Didelphimorphia; family Didelphidae; genus Gracilinanus; species Gracilinanus agilis. The sequence continues at coordinate 378,855,698 of NC_058133.1, forward strand.
AATATATATACATTCCCTTTTATGACTGCTTTTTCATTTTCTAAAAGCAATTAGAAGTGATTTGTAAAAAGTGGCAAAATCCAGTGATTCACTGATTTTTTTAGCAGAAGAGTCAGAAACAATTTGTGTGCCTGAATATGTATGCATGCATTTGGTTATAAGAAATGATTTCTAAAATTTTGCCTGCTTAAACATACGGTCTTTGTGTTAACAAGTAGTTGTTCAACAGTTCCTGGGCTTGGAAGAGAATTCTAAAACCTGTTTTATCCTAAAATCATCCAAAATTACTTTCTTCAACAATTAGGTTAGTTGCAACATTCTCAGGGAAGCCTCCCCTGATGTTGTTGTTAAGTCATTTAACAATTCTGCTGACTCTTTATGACCCTATTGGAAAATATATTGGAGTGGTGTGCCATTTCCTTTTCCAGCTCATTTTTACAGATGAGGAAATTTAGGAAAAAAGGGTTTGGTAACTTGCATAGGGCCAGACAAAGAGTAAGTGTCTAAGGCTGGATTTGAACTTTTACAAAAGATTATTCCTGACTTCAGTCCCAGCACTCTGTTCAAGTGGCCTCATTATAAATGGAGGTCAAGTATTGACTGAAGATCAACCTTTTGTGGATATAGTAGGAAAGGATTCCTATTTAGGCTCAGATTGTATTAAGTGACCTCTAAGGTCTCTTCAGATATCGATTTTACTTCTCTCCACATCATTTAAAAGCTGATTTCCAAGGTGAGAATATCACTGCTAATGTTTAGAATTTGAATGTTCAGGTTTGATTAATTCTATGATTCTGTGATGCAATTAAGAGGTCCACCCAAGATAATGAAAATGCCCATAGACAGGTTGCTCCCCCAACTTCATTTTCCATCCTATTACTGAACATGTAAAATAGTAAATAAGTACTTTATTAGTGGTAGGAGTATCAATGTATTATTATTATTTTCAATGGGATTCAGATATCATAAATTGTTATTATTATTAATAGCAATAGTGGTAGTATTATTGACATTTATATTCAATGATATTCATATATACTTGATATTGGGGATAACACTATCTTAAAGTTATTTTATATTTAATATTTAGCACAGATGCAAAGTGTTTGATTTTGATGAATTAAAAGGTTGTGTATATAAGATTATTGTCTGAAAGATTCTTGAAAACAGTTTTAATACAATTTACATAGTAGATAAGACAAAAAGTCTCATCTTTCCCCACATTAGCTCAATCATGCTTCTCTTTTTAATTTTCTCTTGTATCTACCTTTCTCTGCCCCACCTTCCCCCAGAGCACCAGACTCTCTTTAAAAAAGTTATCTACAAAGTGACTTAATTGGATTGTGGAAAGAAAAGTAGAATAAGAGTTGGAATACTTAGTTTTTAGTACATGATCTGCCTCAGGTGTGACTTGGAGTAAGTCCCCCTCACCAGATGGTTAATTTCCTTCATTATAAAATAGGATGAATGCATAGCATGATTTTTGTTTCATCAAGCTCTGAAATTTAATGACACCATATATACTTTATATGTCCTCCCCATCAGTATTTGTATCTGAATATCAGCAAGTCATTTGTCCCAATGAAGAGACCCATCTTCTACAACTTCTTTGTAGTTTAAATTACCATATTCTCTTTTGAGGGATTAATGAAACTGTCCACATGTTGATGTTCACTCATTGCTTTGTGGTAGAGAATGCCAAATCTTTCCCTTTAATTATTTAAAATATTTAAGGCTCTAAAATTTATCTAAAACAAACTTATTCCTCTATTTGGAGAATTGGTTGTTGAATCTACAAACAGGAAAGTGGCATTTTTGTCAGTTTCTATTGTATTTTTTTTAATACATTCAGTGAAACTTTTTTTAGTACAACAAGAAGACTTATGAGGTCTTTTTAGTTTCAAAATCATCTAAATTGATCCTTCTAATTGTAGAGGTTCTTATGAAGGAGTGGTAAGAAGAAACCTTTCAAAAGACTTCTACTGTGTGTGGAGTTTCACAGATTAGAGTTTCCATAGACACAAGAAAGACTAGGTGTTCAGGAAGCTTAGAATTCAATTGCCTTCTTTAGAATGGCAGGCAGTTAGGTATAGAATGGTGTTTTCAGGCTTCTCTGTGAGGATTTATATTTGACATAAACTGCTAAGCTGTGTTTAAATTGGTGTATGGAGCTTTGTTTTCTTAGTCCACATGTTCTGAGAAAGAAGGAAAAATGAGAATTGGGCACAAAATTCAAAATCCTTAAATCTTCCTGAATAGACCAAATATTGAAGAAATAGTAATGGGGACAATAGCTATTCCTGTCAGCATTGCTAAAAGTGACTGATAATTAAATAAGATTTGGAACTGAACATGCTTATTGGTGAATTTTGCAAAACGTTTCTGAGACGTATACATTTGAGAATTTAAAAAAGATAATAGGTTAGCACTTCTCTAATATCTGGCAATAGTTTTTTTTTTCTTTTTTAATACTGACCACTTTTTTACAAAAAACTTTTTTACAAAAGTTCTAAATCAGAAATTCTTTTATATTTTGCCTTATTTGCTCTTTTCAATGCTTTTGAGTTGAGAGTTAAATAAACATTGGTAGCCTTTCCATAAATGAGTGGCCCTTAAATTTTTGTGGTTGTAGATATCTGGCAATCTGGTAAAGCATAGGGACCCCTTTATAGAATGTTCACAAATAATGGAAAGAAACATTGAATCTCAGTTAGTGGTTATAGAAATTAAATATTTTTTCTATTTAATTGCAAAAACCATCTGCAATTTGTACATTGACCTTGGGTTAAGAACTTCTGCTTTACAGAATAATTTTTAAATTATTAAAAATATTGTTTTCTAGGTATCAACTTGTTTATGTGAGCCAAGTGACAATTTAGCTTGTGGTGTCATACTCACCCTGTCCTTTTCCCTTAACCAGCGTTTATCTCTTTGTGACTCATTTCTCCTTGATCTTCCTTGACAATGGCAGACTAGGGTTTCTAAGAGGGAGAAAAGTTACTATATTTAATTTTTTTCTCATAGTCTTAGCGGGTAACCCCAGCTCATGAGTGCCCACCTCTGTATTTTCATAAATCAGCTGCTACTCCTCAATGAATATTAACTAAAACATTTGCTGAAAATGTAAAAATACATTGTCTTTACCAAATATTCCACATAAAAAAACAGAATCATACCCTCATAAAATCACAGATTATATCTATGAGGGAAAGAGAACACAGCCTAGATAGCAAGGATGCTTGTGGCTAAGGCAACTTACAGCTCTGGAACTGTGAGCTTCTTTATGTTCTTTGTCTTGCAACCATTGTCCATACAAAGTTCCTTTATGAGCTAAGCTTTTGTGTTATGTATTATGGCACTGCAATAATTTGATCTATTCCATTTCAGATTAACATCTCACTAGGCATAACATCTCAGCTGGACTAATTGATCTGCTGGTGATGCTTCCAACTGGGCTTACTGAGTAACAGCAACTCCACTCTCAGGCTTACCTGATGTTTTCAGTTAAGTAGTAACTTCTTCAGCTGAAGAAATGCTACCTTTCTCTTAGAAAAAAGGCAATAAAACAATTAGACAAAGAGCAAGAACAAAATTACCTCTCAGACCTATGGTTAGGGAATAAGTTCATGATTTAAGTAGTAATAGAAAGCATCACCGCAGAGAAAATGTAATTTGGATGATATAACATTAGAAAGGTTTTGCACAAACAAATCCATTATAGAAATAATTAAGAGGGAAACAGATAACTGTAAAAAAGTCTTTACAAAAATTTCTCTGCTAAAGATATATGAGAAACTGCTTCACATTAATAAGATTTTGCATCATTACCCAAAAGATAAATTGTTAAAGGATATTAATAAAAAGGACAAAAGAGGACAATGACAAATATTGGAGGTGTTATGGGAAAATAGGTATATTAGAGCATTGTTGCTGGAATTGTGAATTAGTCCTGTCATTCTGCCAAAAAAAGTTGGAAGTATTTTCTCCAATTTAGAAAACTGTATAATCTCTTTGATTTATCTATAACACTACTAGGTCTATACTCTAAAATAATGAAAAGGGATCTATCTCTATGTAAAAAAATATTTATAAGAATTCTTATGGTAGCCCAAAATTAGGAATTAAGGAGGTGTCTTCTTGTTGGACAATTGAAGTATATTAATATGAAGAAATATTGTTGAACCATGAGAAATGATGAAATGGAAAACTTCAGAAGAAATTGGGAAAACCTCTATGAACTGATGCGAAGAAAATTCATCAAAATAAATAGAACATTTTGTACAATTATAATAGCTTTATACGGATAAACAACTTTGAAAGACCTTAGAACTTTCATCAAATCAATACGTATGAAACATACTACTCCCATCAGAGAAATGGTGAGAGATATAATGCAAAAAAAGACATATATATTCAGAAATGGCTATTGTGGAAATTTAATTTGTTATACTATATAGATTGAGACATTTCTTAGTAAAAAAACAATCTCAGTCAGGGATGAATAGATTAATAAAAATCTTGTTACTTCAGAAAAAAGTAAAAATAAAATAAAATTTTCTCCAATATTTAATCAAAATAAATTCAATTACTCTTATCCTAACAAGAACAATTTTCTTCTCAATTTAATTCTTTTGTCAATATGCATCTCTATCTTTTAGAAAAAATGTTGTATATACAGAACTATTTTTTTCTCCAGTCTCTTTTTATTTCCCATCCTCTCTTCTTATCTACCATATTCTTAGCATAAAGATCTCACGTTGAACTTGTCTACTCTGATTGTCCTTTAAACAAACAAGGAAAGCTCAAAAAGTTTGGTACCATCTCCAACTCTTCTATATGCTATGTTTGCTAATGGAAACATATATTTGGTTCCCACGCGCCTCTCACCTTTTCTTTAAGATATTTCTATTTGCTGATTTTATTTCACATAAAATCTATGATCAGTCATGGATGTTTTATTATATTGCATATCTATATATTCTGGTTAGAAAGGGAAAATGGAAAGCATCAGTATCTAGAAGGAATACAAAGAAGTTAACAGAAATAATGAAGTTAATACAAAGACATTAAAAGAAAGATTATATACCTCAATCTAGAATAATTATGGATCTTCCATATAGGAATGCTTACCAGTTATTTTAGGATGACCTTTTGATTATGATTGAATTAATAATTTTTGTCATATAAAACTGTAAAGGTATAATTACATAAAGTAGATTCAATTAACTAAGCGTTAAGATCAAACTATTTGTTGTTAAAGATGCCAAATTACTTTAATGTTCAGACTCTGAGTGAGTAATTGAGTTTAAATATGTGGATTCAAGGAAAGTCACATCTTGAAGTTACCCACTGAGAGGAGAAATGTGTAGCTTGAGAAGAATCAGCTCCTCCCCTTTTCTCATTGAGAAAGATTTGCAAAAGAATATGCATGTGCTCAGACAGTTTTACTTCACAGTGACATCTGCAGGTTAATTTACGTTGGCTAACATGTAATTTTATGGAAGCAACAGGTTTTTTTGTTGTAATTAGGAGAAAAAGAAGGAAAAGTATTTAATAAGTGACTCTTGTATATTGAGCTAGGAACTTTACAAATGTTATATCATTTTATTTTCATAATAGTTCTGAGAGGTTGTTGCTATTATTATTTCCATTTTGCAGCACAGAAAACTTAAGTTAGCAGAGGCTAAATAACTTACCCATACATGCAGTAATTGTTTGAGGCTGGATTTGAAAGCAGGTTAATCTAAATTCAGAAACACCCCTCTATTCACTATATTATCTAACTGCTTCTAACAATAAATTGCATTATAGGAGAATAAAAAACAAAACCATTTTTTTGCCATATTTAGACAAAAGAACATATGCAGATAGTTTATTATCTGGCCAAAAGACATAGGTGAACATATTTTTAAAAATTTAAAGAGTCTACAAAAAAGCTCTTTTATCTAACCCATTTGTTTCAGGTCATAAAGTAAAGAATATGGTAATATTCAAATCATTTTTCTTACTCCACATGGCGTTATATTAGACAATTCTCTTGGGAAGAGTGGTAGGGGTGAAGAGATCAGAGAATGCGCTTTCATATTGTTAACAGTGTATTTAACAACTTGAAGGTTTGATTAGCTTGAGTTGAAATATTTATATTTACGGGAGAAGAAACTATTAATCCATCTTGTACAAATGGCTTGCAATCAATATCTGTGTACATCCTGTGGTTGTCACTGATGGAAGTGGAAAGCTTTTAATATATATAAAGGTTGACAATTGTAATTGAATCTCTTGTTTTCCTTATTGCCATCATGCACTAAACAAGCTATTTTAAAAAAGCTATGTATAAACATTATTTTTTGACTTCTCATCTATCATTAGTCTCCAAACTAATTTTAATTTTGTTTTTGTAAATTTAGGACACTATATGTATGTTTAGTCCCCCAAAAATGTTTTTTAAAAGACTGCATAGTTGTGTTTCTCAAATAGATTTATTGATTATATATTTTCTCCATATACATTTTGATAAAAGCTAGAAAATTCTGTTATAAATAGGGATAATTTCAAAGAATAAAATAATTGGCCTTTGAAGAATTTGGTAAAATTTTATTTTTCAATTCAGGTAATTGGTTGCCCATTATAGGGGGGGAAATTCTCCCTTTGTATTATCATCTTTTCTCAAAGCTATATAGTGCTGAAGTTTCTCAGTTTTGAGTTTCATTTCCTTAGCTTCTTGTACATTTCCTCTTAGACAGCAAGCCAGCACAAAATTTCAGGTTCTTGAGTTGGAAGGATCTTTAGAGGCCATCTAGTCCCATCATTTTATTTTACTGATGAAAACTGAGATCAAAGAGAGATTAAATGACTTGGCGAATAGAAAAATATATTATAAAAAATCAGATCTTTTACTTAATTGACTCGTGTGTGTGTGTGTATCCATGTTATAAGGAGTTACTTCTTAAAATACCTGTATATCTTAATTCTGACCATCCTTCCCCATACAAATACCATTCAATAAATCATTTGAATTGTGTTTTTCAATTAACAGACAAACATTTTCTTTTTCTCCCACTCACTCCACAATTACAAGGAAAAAAAGTAAAACTTATATAACAAATAGCCGTAATCATAACATGATAGATTTCTACATTAACCATGTCCAAAAATGTATATAGAATTTGACATCTTGAATTCATTTCCTTCTCTCAGGTGATTGGTGGATGTATACTTCATCATAAATCTTCTAAAACTATAGTTGGTTACTGCACTGATACTAGCTTTTAAGTCTTGTAAAATTAATCTGTGTGTTGTTGTTATATAAATTGTTCTGTATCTGCTCACTTGATTCTGCCATCAGTTTAGTCAACTGTTCCAAAGTTTTTATAAAACTATCCTTTTCATCATTTCTTATGGCACAATAATATTTATTTATTTATATATGACAACTTGTTTAGTCATTATCCCATTAATGAATTAACTGATCGTTTTCATTACAAAAAAGCTGCTGTCTACTTTTTGTTGTACATATGAGGCCTTTCCCTATTTCTTTCATGTCTCTGATGTATAGTTCTATTTGTGGTATTACCAGATCAAAAGTTTTATGGGACTTTTTGAATGTTCAGTAATTTTTTTAAAATTGTTTAAAATTTAAAATCATCTAGTATATGCCTAGAAAGATTAATTGTTCTTTTAAAATATTTTGACACAATTCTTTTCTCTATTCCTCTTCACCATAAGCCAAATTCAGATCATCTTATGTTAATTGTAATAAATATTTCTTTTTTCATTTATTTTTATTTAATTAATTAATTTAGAACATTTTTCAATGGTTACAGGATTCATGTTCTTTCCCTCCCCTCCCATCAGCCCCCTCCCACAGCTGACACTCAATTCCACTGGGTTTTACATATCATAGTTATTTCTAAGTTCATAATTCTCTTCTAATTTAATCCCTCCTATATACCCCACCAAAATTATCTTCTTTTAAAAAATCCCTTACTTTCTGTGTTAGAATCAATACTAAGTATTAGTCCCAAAACAGAAGTTCAATAAAGTAAGGACTAGGCAAATGGAATTAAATTGCTTGCCCACAGCCACACAGTTAGGAAATAACGGAGGTCAAATTTGAATTCAAAGCCTATCTCCAGGACTTGCTCCTTATCCTTTGAACAATCCAACTGTCCCCAAAATTATTTTCTTAAATGACTACTTTAATCTTGTCGCTTTCCAATTAAAAAAAAAACTTAGTTTCAATGCAAGGTTTACAGGATAAAATCCAATTTGACTTTAATTTTATAAGTAATTGATTAAAAAACCAAACCCAAGTGTATACCTTCATCCCTATCAATTTTTATCTTATTAAAATTTAATTCAATTCAACATTTATTGAGTGTCAACTATATGCTAGAGATGGGAAAAATAAAAAAGTAAATAGCCTTGAGACCGAAAGAGTTCATATCTTAATTTGGGAAGCAAACTATACAAAGATAAGTATATGCTAATTCAATCTAAAATAAATACTAACTGCATTGGAGATGAGGGACATTCTCTTGTAGAAACTATCAAATGAATTATTTTTAAGGGAGAAAAAGGTGATGCAGAAATCCACTGCTTTTGAATTAAAGGACACAATGTCCTATTTTATTTACTTTATATGTCTCCTAATTCATGTATTTCATAATATTAATTTAAGTTTGTAGAAAGGCTTCAGGGAAGGTAGTTGGTGAAATGGATAGGGTCTGGGGCCTGGAGTCAGGAAGACCTGAGTTCAAATGTGGCATACTAGTTCTGTGACTCTGGGAAAGTCACATAACCTTGTTTACTGTAGTTTTCAGGTCTGTAAAAAAAGCTGTAAATAAAAAAAATAGAAAAATAGAAAACAAAACCATTACAGTATTCTTGCCAAGAAAAACACAAATGGTGTCATTAGGAGTCAGACATGACTGAAATGGCTAAATAACAAAAACTACAAGGAAGGGAGCTTATTACGGTGATATTCAAATAATAGTGAGATAATAATCAACATTTATACAGTATTTTTTTCAAACATTTATTAATATTCATTTTTAACATGGTTACTTGATTCATGCTCCTTCTTTCCCCTTCGCCCCCTGCACTCCCCCCAACCATGGCCGATTCACATTTTCCCTAGTTTTGTCATGTGTCCTTGATCAAGACCAATTTCCAAATTGTTGGTAGTTGCATTGGTGTGGTATTTTCGAGTCAACACCCTCAATCATGTCCACCCAGACCCATGCGTTCAAGCAGTTGTTTTTCTTATATGTTTCCTCTCCTGCAGTCCTTCCTCGGAATGTGGGTAGCGTCTTTACCATAAATCCCTCAGAATTGTCCTGGGTCATTGTATTGCTGCTGGTACAGAGGTCCATTACATTCAATTTTACCACAGTATATCAGTCTCTGTGTACAATGTTCTTCTGGCTCTGCTCCTTTTGCTCTGCATCTGTTCCTGGAGGTCTCTCCAGTT
>NC_058133.1:378865559-378912417 GCF_016433145.1 Gracilinanus agilis
CAACTTTGCTAAAGTTGTTGATTATTTCTACAAGCTTCTTAGTTGATTCTCTAGGATTTTTTAAGTATACCATCATATCATCTGCAACGAGTGATAACTTAGTCTCTTCCTTGCCTATTTTGATACCTTCAATTTCTTTTTCTTCTCTAATTGCAACTGCTAGTGTTTCTAGTACTATGTTGAATAATAGAGGTGATAATGGGCATCCTTGTTTTACTCCTGATCTTATTGGGAAGGCTTCTAATTTATCCCCATTGCATATGATGTTAGTTGATGGTTTTAGGTAATTACTGTTTATTATTTTTAGGAAAGGTCCTTCTATTCCTATACTTTTCAGTGTTTTCAATAGGAATGGATGCTGTATTTCGTCAAAGGCTTTTTCAGCATCTATTGAGATGATCATGTGATTTTTGTTTGTTAGACTGTTTATATGGTCAATTATGTGGATGGTTTTCCTAATGTTGAACCAACCTTGCATTCCTGGTATAATTCCCACCTGATCATGGTGGATGATCTTCTTAATTACTTGCTGGAATCTCTTTGCTAGTATTCTATGTAAGATTTTTGCATCTATGTTCATTAGGGAGATTGGTCTGTAGTTTTCTTTCTCTGTTTTTGATCTCCCTGGCTTTGGAATCAGTACCATATTTGTGTCATAAAAGGAATTTGGTAGGACTCCTTCTTTGGTTATCATATCAAATAATTTGTATAGTATTGGGATTAGTTGCTCTTGGAATGTCTGATAGAATTCACTTGTGAATCCATCAGGCCCTGGCGATTTTTTCTTAGGGAGTTCTTTGATGGCTTGTTCAATTTCTTTTTCTGAAATGGGATTATTTAGGTATTCTATTTCTTCTGCTGTTAATCTAGGCAGTTTATATTTTTGTAAATATTGGTCCATATCTCCTAAATTGTTATATTTATTGCCATATAATTGGGCAAAATAGTTTTTAATGATTGCCTTAATTTCCCCTTCATTAGAGGTGAGGTCTCCCTTTTCATCTTTAATACTATCAATTTGGTTTTCTTCTTTCCTTTTTTTTATTAGATTGACCAGTACTTTGTCTATTTTATCTGTTTTTTGAAAGTACCAGCTTCTAGTCTTATTTATTAATTGAATAGTTCTTTTACTTTTGATTTTATTAATTTCTCCCTTGGTTTTTAGTATTTCTAATTTAGTTTTCATCTGGGGATTTTTAATTTGCTCACTTTCTAATTTTTTGAGTTGCATGCCCAATTCATTGATCTCTGCTCTCCTTAATTTGTTAATATATGCACTCAAGGATATAAATTTCCCCTTTAGTACTGCCTTGGCCGCATCCCACATAGTTTGGTAGGATGTCTCATCATTGTCATTTTCTTCAATGAAATTGTTGATTGTTTCTATGATTCCTTCTTTGACAAATTGGTTTTGAAGAATCATATTATTTAATTTCCAATTAGTTTTTGATTTTCCTGTCCAGGTGCCCTTACTAATTATTGTTTTTATTGCCTTATGATCTGAGAAGTTTACATTTATTATTTCTGCTCTTTTGCATTTGTTTGCATGATTCTATGCCCTATAACATGGTCAATCTTTGTGAATGTACCATGTGCAGCTGAAAAGAAGGTGTATTCTTTTTGTCCCTATTTATTTTTCTCCACATATCAATTAAATCTAATTTTTCTAGGACTTCATTCACCTCTCTTACCTCTTTCTTATTTATTTTTTGGTTTGATTTATCTAGATCTGACAGAGGAATATTTAGATCTCCCACTAGTATGGTTTTACTATCTATTTCCTTCTTGAGCTCTGCCAGTTTCTCCTTTATGAATTTGGGTGCTATGCCACTTGGTGCATACATATTGAGCAGTGTTATATCCTCATTGTTTATACTGCCTTTAATCAGGATGTAATGACCTTCCCTGTCCTTTTTAATTTGTACAGTATTTTAACCTTTGCATAGGACTTCACAACCGTCCTTTGAAAGTTACATTCCCCATTTTTACAGACAGGAAAAAAGATGAATTGATTTGTCTATAATTACTCAGCCTTTGAGTGCTCAAAATAGGATCTGAATCCAAGTCATGTTAATTCCAACTCGAGAATTGTATCCAAGGAGCTACTGTCTTCTTCTAAGTGTTGATCTTGTATTATGACTCACAAGATTTATCCTATAGTGCATAGAACAATCAATTAATATATTTTAAAATTTATTAAACCTCATTATTTCCATGTTAGTTTCTTAAGTATATTCTGATTATGGAAGAAATAGGGTAATTGAAGCATGCAGGATTTAAACAGCTTAGCCAAGGTCACACAGTGAAAAGCTGTAAACTCCAATTTTAAAATTTATGGCTATCACTCTAGCAAAGGACTGATTTGCTAAGTAAAACATGTGTTTTCTTTTCATTAATTCTGTAATAAAAATAACTATATATCTACAGCTCCATTTGTCCTAGATGTTTATAGTGCTTTATATGGGTTTGCCTCATTATGATCAATCAAAAAATTCAATTCAAGGGGCATTTATTGAAGGCATATAATATTTTAAAAATCTTGTACTAAACATAATTGAGAAAGAATACCGAAACAAATTCCTTCAAGGGCATGAACTTATTTTTGTTATGTAGATATAACTATTATTATATGTGTTATATGTCCTGACATTGTTCATGCGTATGTGTGATTGTGTGTGTCATTGAGAGCTTATATGATTTAGCTATTGACACCGAATGGCAAAGCTAGGATGAGAAGGCCTTTTAAATCAGATGAGATGACTGTGTCTGTGTGTTAGTTCTGAAATTTTTTAGCTTTCTTTAAAAACTTAAAATTTAATATCTACTTTATACTTTCCCATGCTGAGAATACTATATACATTACAGAGAATGAGGCAGTAGGGTCAGAGAATGTCCATTTATATATCACCTTCTACATGATAGGAACTTTAGCACATTACAATGATTATCATCTTTGATTCTCAAAACAACCCAGTGAGGTAGGTGCTATTATTATCCACATTTTATTGTTGAAGAAACTGAAGCAAACATAAGTGACTGATTCAAGATCACACAGTGATCACACAAGATCACAAGTGTCTGAGTCTGGATTTTGACTCATGTTTCTGGTCTTTGGAGAGCTGGGTGGTCCAAGGGATAGAGCACTGGACCTGGAGTTGGGAAGATCTGAGTTCAAATATGGCCTCAGATACTTAGTAGCTGTGATCCCTGGCTTGTCACTTAGCCCCTTTTTTCTCCAGTTCTTCTTCTTTAGAATGGAGAAATGCTGGAGTAGGAAATGGCAAGCCACTGCAATTAACTATGAAAACTCCACGGACCAATCTATTGGCTCACAAAGAGTCCAACATGATTGATAGCAACAACTTTATCTATCTATCTATCTATCTATCTATCTATCTATCTATCTATCTATCTATATCTATATCTATCTATCTATCTATATCTATCTATCTATCTATCTCTATATCTATATCTATATACATATATCTATATATCTATATATCTATATCTATATCTATATATCTATCTATATAGATATCTATATCTATCTATATAGATAGAAAACTAGGTATATATCTATATATCTAAGATATATAGATATATACCTAGTCTTCTATCTACTGTGCTATATGCTATAGGATGTGTCAATGATTTGGAATGGATTTTATCCAGAGTTTTTGAGAAAACATTATTATCAAAGTATTTATTTATTTCTCTTCTGGTAAAAGTTTATACTATATAAAGGGAAAACTGAAGCATAAACCTATAAGATTTGTGGTTCAAGAGAATTATGATAGCTATATTAGGCTAGTGACTTTAGCAAAATGTCCAGTAGATTTGAAAGTGATATGAAGCAAATAGAAAGTCATCATTTCCCAGACAATTCTTAAAGATTATTTAGTCTCTCAGAACCCAATAAGGCCAGTAATATTACCACCTAATGTTTGTGCCCTGTGGAATTCTGAATCAGCTATATCCTCCCCCTGCTATTCAAGATGAATAGAGAAAATAAGATGAAATTATATTACTTTTAGAGCCTGAAAGGGAATGTACCCATTTATGCATAGAAGCAGTGTAGGAGTAGGGAGTAGAAAATGATTCTACCCCTTTTTTCTCTACTATTATTTGCATGTATTTTTACATTGCTTTCATGGTTTAATTAAATGCTTTTGCTGTGGATTTCTGATATTGTGTTCTGGTGACAAAAAGTATAATAATGAATGGTAGTGTTTATCATAGTTTATAAAAATAATTTCTCTTTGTAACTACATTGATCCTGGGAACATTATCAAGGGTCTCTAGTGCTAAAACCTACAGAGACTTTAGGGTCCCATGGCCTGATGATCTAGTAACTCTCAGATTTGTAGTAATTTCAGTAATCACATTTTCACATTCCTTTTATTTCCTTTTTTCAACTAACAATTGCCCCACCCACTAAAACTAGTCATGCTGAGTAGTTCAGCTGCAAACCCCTTAACTGACATGTAAATACGGAATATCATTTCTCTTCAACATTGTCATACTCAGCAACCCCAGGGTTTAGTTGAATAGATTCTCCTGTCCATTTGTCTTACACCATATATTGTATATGGTATCTCTCTCAGAGAACTGAAAAGGACCTTAAAAAGTTATCTTCTCTATCCTCCTACTCTGAGAGCAGAAAATACTCCTAGACAATTAGGAGTATATCTTGTTTTTTTAAAAAAAATCTTCAGAGAAAATATTTTCTTCTCTGTCTTATGACCTACTACATAATAATTCTCATCTATCAGAGACATTAAATTCCTATGATATTATGGATATCACATATATTTTTAGGGTAGTTCTATGAATTTCCCCTACAATGCATAATGTTCCTTTTTTATCCCAGATGTATTGACTTTATAAAAATGTGCTTTAATTTTATTTAATTGAAAATGATTATTCATTCTTTTATGATATATTTCCTTTATGATGTATTCATCCCATATTTTTTCAACTTCACCTAGACATAATAAAACAGACTTAATCGATACTTTTTCTAAAGATTTCAATCCATTTCTAACATTTCTCAGTGCACAATAAGTATTATATTTTTTAAAAATAAAAATACATATAAAATCATCCAACTGATGTAATGACTAAATCTGACAGCATTACATATCCATAGTCCCTTTCCTCTCCAAATAAAGAAAAAGACCTAGGACTACCTTTCTTACTAAGAAGTTGAGTGAACTTTTGTTCTGAGTTTTGCATATCCAAGGAAGGTGAGAATGCAACTTTTTCTTTCTCTTACCACCTCTATCCTACATTGATCAAACAACCTCTAGGTTATCTCCCCTACAGAAGAAGCTAACACATATTGGGAAACATGAGTTTTAGAGCATATATGATAAATTCAGCTATTTCTCATTCACTGCTCCGACTCTTAATTCATTAGCTTCTGAGACCTTTTTGTCCATATTTCTACTTATTTGGTTTTTTTTTTATCACTGAATCAAAAAATAAAATAGACTTGCTACAACTTAAAAACATGACAGAGCCTTCTGGGAGCAGAACCAAGATGGTGGCATAAAGCAGAGAATCTCAGAATCAACATGATAATCCTCTCCAACCAATATTAAAACAACATCACAAAATAAATACAGGAGTAAAAGGACCAACAGGAGACAGAGGGAAACAACTTTCAAGAAAAGAAAAAACAAAAAGGTAGTCAGAAAACATTTGGGCACTGGGATGAGAGGGGAGCACAGTCAGCAGGAGACTATAGTAAGGAGTGAAAAGTAAACCAAGAGCAAGCCACACCACCCTGGACCCATATCTGCTCTTCCATGTTGAGAACTGAATCTAAGACCAAGACAACATTCAAATCCTAAGACCTTACCTGGACAAAATAGAGGTCCAACCAACCCACACCCCTTGAAATTCTAAGGCTGGGGTGAAGTCCAGAATCCCAGCCCAGGACAGTCTGTGCTAAGTGGCCTGATTTGTGTTGGCCTGGAGTGAAGGAAGGAGACCTAGTCTGGGCCTGTGGCAAGGACATAGATCCCAGTTTGAGGTAGTTGGTAAACCCAAAGGGGGTCTGAATCTTTTTGCCAAAAGCTCAGGGTGAAGCTCTAGGACAGGGCAATCAACTATGTGCCCAATTAGATCAACTACACAGTGAGACCAAAAACTTATAACTAAGCCTATGGCTAAAATTTGAGCAATCCCTGACCTGATCAAGCTCAGAGTTAGACCAAAAGCTTACATCCAAGTCTGAGGCAAGACTTTAAGCTATTAGCATCTCAAGAGTTAGTTGAATCAGCAATGGGAGGCAGCTCCCAGCCCTTAGGCCATCATACCACCTTGGAAGAACTGAAACTGGCTGAAACCCAGGAAAAAAGCTAAGGGTAATTAAGAGAGGCAGAGGTAAAGTGGAAAAGGAAAATGAAAGCAATGCAAGAAGAAATGGGCCAAATGAAAAAAGGAGTCTCAAAATCTGACAAAGGAAAACTAGGTCTTAAAAATCAGATTTGAGCAACTAGAAACAAATGACTTCATGGGAAATCAAGAAATAATGAAACAAAATCCAAAGAATGAAAAAAAAAAAACAGAAGAAAACATGATGTTTCTTATTTTAAGAAAAACTGGCCTGGAAAATAGATCCAGTAGGGACAATTTTAGAATTATTTGACTACCCGAAAGCCATGATTTAAAAAAAAAGCTTGGACATCATAATGTAAGAAATTATCAAAGTAAACTTCTGAGATATCCTCAAACAAGAAAATAAAATTGAAAGAATTACAGATCATCTCCAGAAAGAAATCCGCAAACAATAATTTCCAGGCATATAATTACTAAATTAAAGACACCCCGAACCTCCTTCAGGCAGCCAGAAAGAAACAATTAAAATACTATGAAGATACAATCAGGATCACATAGGACCTAGCGGCTTTTACATTAAAGGATGGAAAGGCATGGGATATTATATTCAGGAAAGCAAAAGATTTGGGTTTATCACCCAGAGTCACCTACCCAACAAAATTGAGTATATTCTTTTGAGGAGAAAATGGATATTCAATAAGAGAGACGATTTCTAAGCATTCCTGAGGAATAAGTCAGACCTAAACAAAAAATTTGAAGTCCAAAGTTGAGACACAAGAGAAGCCCAAAAAGGTAAATAAGAAAAATAAATTTTAAGGGAATCATTAAGGTCAAATTGTTTGTATTTCTACATGGAAAGATGATATCTGCAATTCTCGAAAATTACTCTTAGTAGTAGAGAAGATAGAAGGAATATACTTAAAAAGAGGATGGAGAAGTAAGCTGATTATAATGATATGATATGTATGTAAATGTGATTATATGAAATGATATATATGTATGTATATGATAAAATATGTAAGAAAACCAAGGGGTGAAAAAAGAGGATTGCCCTGAGAGAAAAAGGGAAGGGCAAGATAGAATCAGGCTAATTATATAACATAAAGAGATATGAAAAATAATTATAAAAAGGGGAGGATAAGAGTGTGACAGGTAGTGCTTAAACTTTACTCTCATCAAAACTGGCTCAGAGAGGGAAAAACAAATATACTTATTGGGTTATAGATATATCTTACCCTACAGAGAAGTAGAAGGGGAATAAGATAAGGGAAGGTGGAGGGAATTAGAGGTAGGGGGAAGAAGGGGATTATAAAAGGCAAAAAATGGGTGAGGAAGAAGAGAGTGAAAGGGAATAGAGCAGGATCAAATCGGGAAAATAAGATGGAGGGCAATTCAAAGTTAGTAATCATAACTCTGAATGTTGATGTAATAGAAATAACTGACTGAACACTGGATTAACTGAATTAGGCTGAATTAACTGAATGAATATATCACAAGGTAATTACCATTCCCTAACCCAGCCTTTGCAGGTGGAATTGTACTATATTTTGTTTACCAGAAACACATTTGAGTCAGAGTGACACACACAGATTCAAGGTAAAAGACTGGAGCAGAATTTATTATGTATCATCTAAAGTTAAAAAAACAGTAGTAGCAATCATTATATACAAGACAAGGCTAAAGTAGAAATTGATCTAATTAAAAGAAATAAGGAAGGAAATTACATCTTGCTAAAAGGTACTATAAATAATGAAGTAATACCAATACTAAACATTTGTGCCCCAAATAGTATAGCACCCATATTTCTAAAGGAGAAACTAAAGGACCTTAAGGAGGTAATATATAGTCTGGTAAATATTAGTCTGGTACCTCAAACTTTGCTTTCAGAACTAGATGAATCAAACCAAAAAATAAATATGAAAGATGTAAGGGAAGTGAATGAAATGTTAGAAGAATTACAGTTAATACATATCTGGAGAAAATTGAACAGTGATTAAAAAAAAAAAACAAAAGCCTTCTTTTCAACACCACATGGTAAATATACAAAGATTGACCATTTACTAGGGCATAAAAACATTGCAAACAAATGCAGAAAAGCAGAAAATGCAACCTTTTCAGATCATAATACAATAAAAATTTTATTAATAAGAGTTAATAGAGAGGCAAATTTAAAATTCATTGGATACTAACTTATCTAATTCTTCAAGTCTGGTGGGTCAAAAAAAGAAATCATAGAAATAATCATGGACTTCATTAAAGAGAATGACAATGAGGATACAACATATCAAAATCTATGGGATAAAGGCCAAGCATTACTCAGGGAGAAATTTATATCTCTCAGTGCCTATCTCCACAAAATAAAGAGGAGGAGATGAATGAATTGGGCTTGCAACTTAAATTAGAAAAAAGAATGATTATAAAATCCCCATATAAAAACTAAATTGTAAATACTAAAAACAAGGAGAAATTAATAAAATTGAAAGTAAAATGAGCACTGAACTAATAAATAAGACTAGAATCTGGTACTTTGCAAAAAATAAAATAAAGTATTTTTTAATCTAATAAAAAAAGAAAAAAAAGAGAATCAAATTTACATTATCAAGGATGAAAAGTGTGATCTCACCTCTAATGAAGATAAAATTAAGGTTATTATTAAGAACTATTTTGTTTGATTATATGGCAATAAATATGACAATCGCAGTGAAATGGGTGAATATTTACTGAAATATAAATTGCCTAGATTAACAAAAAAGTAAATAGAATACTTAATAATTCCATCTTAGAAAAAGAAATTTAACAAGCCATTAATGAACATCCTAAGAAAAAATATGCTGGGCCAATTGGATACACAAGTGAATTCTATCAAACATTTATAGAACAACTAATACCAATATTATATAAGCTGAGAAAATAAGTGAGGAAGAAGTCTTACTAAATTCTTTTTATGACACAAAAATGATACTGATTCCAAAGTCAGGCAGAACAAAAACAGAGAAAGAAAACTACAGAACAATCTCCTTAATGAACAAGGGGCAAAAATTTTAGATAAAATACTAACAAAAAGATTACTGCAAGTTATCACAAGGATTATTCACTATGACTAGGTGGGATTTATACCTGGAATGCAAGGATGATTAAATATTAGGAAAATCATCCACATAATTGACAATATCAGTAATCAAACCAACAGAAATCACATGACTATATTAATAGATGCAGAAAAGGCCTTTGGCAAAATACACCCCTCTTTCCTGTGGAAAACACTAGAAAATATAGATATAGAAGGACTTTTCCTCAAAATAATAAACAGTATATATTTAAAACCATCAGCAAATATCATCTACAATGGGGACAAGTAAGAAGACTTCCCAATAAGATCAGGAGTAAAGCAAAAATGCCCATTATCACCTCTATTTCTTAATATTGTACTAGAAATGCTATGGTTATCAATTAGAGAAGGAAAATAAATTGAAGGGATTAAAGTGGATAATGAGGAAAATAAACTATCACTCTTTGCAAATGATATGATGGTCTACTTGAAGAATCCTAGAAAATTAACTAAAAGGCTAGTGGAAATAATTAGCAACTTTAACAAAGTTGCAGGATACAAAACCAACATAACATCAGCATTTCTATATATTTCCAACAAACTCAGTAGTGGGAGTTAGAAAGAGAAACTCCTTTTATAATCACTCTAGACATAAAATACTTATGAATCTATCTGCCAAGAGAAGCACAGGAAGTATATGAACACAATTACAAAATACTTTTCACACAATTAAAACTGAATCTAAATAATTGGAAAAACATTAATTGCTCATGCATAGGTAGAACTAATATAATAAAAATGACAATCTTACCCAAATTAATCTACTTATTCAGTGTCATAGCTATCAAACTACCAAAAAGCTTTTTTATAGAATTAGAAAAAAATATTACAAAACTCATTTGGAAGAACAAAAGATCAAGGATATCAAGGGAAATAATGAAAAAAATGTGGAGGATGGCCTAGGACTGCCAGATCTTAAAATGTAATATAAAGCAGTGGTCATAAAAACATTATGGTACTGGCTAAGAGACAGAAAGGTAGATCAATGAAATAGAATAGGGGTAAATGACCTCAGCAAGCTAATGTTCAATAAACCCAAAAACCCAAGCTTTTAGGGTCAAGAACTCACTATTTGAAAAAAAAAACTGCTGGGAAAATTGGAAGACAGTATGGGGCAAATTACATTTAGATCATCATCTCACACCCTATACCAAGATAAATTCAAAATTGGTTAATTACTTAAATATAAAGAGTGAAATCATAAATAAATTAGGTGAACATGGAATGATATACTGTAGGAAAGAATGGAATTTAAAACAAAGCAAAAAATGGAGAATATTACAAAGTACAAAATGAATAATTTTGTTTGTATTAAATTAATTTTTTGTACAAAATAGCCCAATGCAAGCAAAATTAAAAGGGAAAAAAACTCGGTAAATTTTTTTATAACAAAATTCTCTGACAAAGGCCCATTTTCTCACATATATCAGGAATTGAGTCAAATGTACAAGAAACCAAGCCATACCCCAGTTGGCAAATGATCAAAGAATATTAATAGAGAGTTTTCAGATGCAGAAATCAAACTATGGATAAGCATATGAAAACATGTTCTAAATCTTTCATAATTAAGGAAATGCAAATCAAAACAATGCTGATGTACCACCTCACACCTACCAGACTGGCTAATATGATAGTAAAGGAAAATAATAAATGTTGGTGGTGGGATGTGGCAAAATTGGGACACTAATACACTGCTTGTGGAGTTTTGAATTGGTCCAACCATTCTGGAGGGCAATTTGAAATTATGCCCAAAGGACTTTAAAAGAACATGTGCCCTTTGATCCAGCAATACCACTCCTACATTTGTACCCCAAAGAGATAGTAATGAAAAATGTGTGTATGAAAATATTCATAGCCTCACTCTTTCTGGTGACAAAAATTGTAAAATGAGGGGTTATCCATTGATTGGTGAATGGCTGAAGAAAATGTGGTATATGATGGTGATCAAATACTATTTTGCAATAAGGAATTATAAACTGCTTGATTTCCATATGAGCTGGAAACTTAGGTAGAGCGAAATGAGCAGAACCAGGAGAACATTGTACACAATAACTGAAACATTAGGAAATGATCATATGGAATCGACTTTGCTACTAATAGCAGTGGAATAATCCAGGACAATCGTAAGGGACTTAGAAGAAAGAATGGTATCCAAATCTACAGAAAGAACTGTGGCAGTAGAAACACAGATGGAAAACATTTGATTTATCACTTCTTTATATGGTTATTGGATATGGGATTTTGGTTTTTAATGGATTACTCTATTATAAAAATGAATAATATAGAAATAGGTACTGAGTGATTATACATGGATAATCCAGTGGAAATACTTGTAGGCTCTGGGAGGGGGAATGAAAAAAAGAGGAAGGAAAGAACATGAGTCATTTAAGCATGGAAAAATACTTAAATAAAAATAAATAAATGAATTAACAAACAAACAAACAAACAAACAAATAAATGAGCAAGCAAATAAGCAAGCAAGTAAATAAATAAATAAATGAATGAATAAGCGAATGAATAAATAAATAAATAAATAAAGCATGACATGCTTGAATCAATCGTTTTGTATTTCCTGGTAATGTAAACTGTTTAACCTATTTTGATAATTGTCTTGCTTTGAGTACTTGCAAATTAATTAATCTTTCAACTGTGGTTTCTTATGTAGGAACTACACTAATGTCTCTTTTCTTTTGAAGATTCCTGTTTTTTTTTTCATAACGAGGCATAGATTGACAGGATATTTTATTTTGAGGCATATAACAATCTCCTTTGCTTTTTGAAATTTCCCCTTCATTTTCAGAGATTTTTCTATTGTTTTTTTATTTTAATTTTTCACATTGCATGTTGATACAGTTTTTAATATTGATTTTCTTATTAGCAATCCATGTTCTTTTCTTTGATATGAATCTCTATCCTGCCCCTTCCCACCAAGAAGACAGGGAGTATATGCTGTACATATATTATCATATTATGCATATTTATCTATTTGTCCTGTTGTGAAACAAGACACATGTTTCTTACATTAGGGAAAAATTCAGGGAAGAAATAAAGTAAAGATAAGAGGCAATGACTTTAGAATAATAACAGAATTATATATATATATATATATCATTGACCTTGAGAAGATGATATATAAAGATAATTGGAGTATAATAATGATTAAGAAAAATACAAGAAAATTATCTCCTAAATATTGAAAAAATATAGAAATATTGAAAACACTTAGTAAATTTTAATTAACGAAGTCAACAAACTGAAAGAGCAAAACATTAATCTTAAAATTATAAGGCAATTAAATTGGAAATAAAAATATTTAAAAATAAGAATCCATCATGGAAAAGGATATCTACCACCAGAGAAATAACAGATGGAGTTCAAATGCAGATTGAAATATATCTTCATTCACACAATTATTTTTCACTTCTTTATTTTTTAGTTCCAAATCAGTCATTCTTTTGCAGAAATTTAAAACATTGCAAATAATTTCCTTTATGATTTCAAGTTACTTTCTCTCCTACAAATGGTTTTGACTTCTGATTTAATAGTCAATTTAAATTCTAATTTCTCTTATAAGTAGTTTAAAAACAAGAATTTTATTTGTCTTTATTTCCAGAGTTTCTTGCTTTTGGTCAGTGATTTTTAGAGTGAAACCACAAGGTTATTACTTTCTTTTTAGATCATTCTCTTTAGGAAATTATATTCATACATTATTTTATCATCTTCCTATAGATCATTTCATTTGAGTATGCATTTTTTCTTCCTTAAGATGAGAAATATAATTTTATTTCTTTAGAGAGTTTATTGTTTTTAACATGATACAATTTTTATAATAATTTTCTGATATTCAAAGATCCACATTCTCTCCTTCCCTTCCACTCCCCAGCATAATAGCTAATATTATATAGTTGTAGATGTGTTATCATATAACACATATTTCCATGTTCATTTTGTTGTGAAAGAAACCACACACCACTTATACAGGAGAAAAAAGCATGATAGAAATGAAGTGAAGAATGATTTGCCCAATCTCCACTGAAATTCCAGCAGTTCTTTCTATGAAAACAGGCAGCCTTTTTCATCGTGGGTCCTTTGCAGAGGTCCTGGATACTTGCATTGGTTTAAAAATTAATTCATTCACACTTAATTATAGTACGTTATTGCTGTTACTGTATACAAAGTTCTCATGGTTCTGCTTGCTATGCATCACTTCATGGAAGTCTTTCAAGGTTTTATTCATGTGTGTATGTGTGTGTGTGTGATTATCTTTATCATCATTTCTTGTGGCACAATAGTATTCAATTGTAATCCTATCCTGCAATTTCTTCAACCATTTCTCAATTAAAGGCTGTGTTTTTGCATTTTTCTTTAGACCCTCTCCCCTTTGCCCTGTTATTTATATTGTGCCCCTTAATAATTAATTTCCCCTTCTTCTATTATAGCACATTTTTCTCTTGTTCATTTTTATGTATGGCTGTGATCAAATCACCCCACTCTATTTAGAGATAGTTCTGCTTTGCAGTAGGAAAAGTGTTGGATCTGGAGTCAAGTTGAAACCCAAATTCAAATTTGGCCTCAAATATTGACCTTAGACATGCCAACCAAATGCTATGTGCTCCGTTTCTTAATCTAAAAAAAAATATATGAATAATACCTACCTTCCAGAGTCATTTTGAGGATAAAATGGGATAATGTTCATCAAGTGCTTTGTGAACCTTAAATTGTGATATTATTAGTGATACTAATATTGGTGTTACTATAACTAAAAAGAAGAAATTAAATTATATTGATGACGATGTCCTTATACAATTATCAGTTGAGAATATATTATTTTGATTATACAAATAGATACAAAAGATTATACAAATAGATACAAAAAGATAACTTTTTGTTGAATATGTAATAATAAAGAAAGCCTGTGACTAATATTTTATTGAAGGGAGAGAGAGTCTATGTAGTGATACTCACTTCTAGCTCTCCCCTTGGGCCAAATTTACTCTGGGACACTGTGAAGGGGGTGTCACCCCAAAACTGAGTGACCTGGATGGTCATGCTGCCCCACAGGAGTTGGAGGCAAGGCTTCCCTATAAGATGAGGTATGTGGTACCCCAATCTGATTCTGAATGAGGGCGTGGTTCACCCAAGTCTACCCTGAGGTCAGTCAAATTCACAGCAGGTGGTCTGGCTTCAAGATGGAGGCAGCCAGACGAAGCTGTGGTTCCCCTCTCCCTTGTTGACTCTCAGGCACTCTGGAACACTATCTGACTAATGAATGATGGCTTTTATTATTCACAATTCAGGGATTGGGGAAAGGAGTGAAGGGCAGAGGGATTTCAGGGTACCCCCTTCTCTATTTCTATGGGGTCTCTCACTCAGGAGGGAACCTTTGGGGTTCCCACTCCCAAGCTTCTCCCCTCTCCCCTTCTCCTTCTGTTTCTATTTCTAGTTTTCTATTTCAATCCTTTTTCGATAATTGTAAATTTTGACTGAAAGGGGGTCTCTCAGCAAGGTTGGGTAATGTGAGAAGGAGATTAAGAGATCGCTCCCAAAATGGAGTCCAAAAACTTAGCTGACTCTATGGTTGAAGTCTTGATGGGTGAGATGTGATGAATGACTTTGATCGGGAGATCAGGGTTTCAATTTCCAAACAAAAGATCCTCAGGAAGCCCTCAGGACTGGATTCAAGCTGGGATGTCCTCCTCCTCTCTCCTCCCAGTCCTTTGCTGGAAGCTCTCTCCTCTCCCTCTTCCTCTGGAGAAATTCCCAGAATTTCTCTCTGGTCTCAACTGTCACCAACTGTCAGCAACTCCTTCTCTGGCTCCTTTTGTCCCGTCCTCCTAGCACAAATCCCATCCTTACAAAAATAAAGTTTTTTTAAAAGTAGGGATAGGAACCACATGACCTAAAATCATTATATTACCTGTAGCGTTACTCAATAATGGAGAATTATTATGACAAAGTCTTCTATCTACCAGACTTTTAGGCTTCATTATCTTTTAGTTGGGTTTGCAGTAGAAATTTATGAAACTTGGCTGCAACCATGCAGTTTAGAGACTTTATTGGGAGAAAATGCATCATAGATTGGTCCATGGATCTTTTTCTATCAGTGGCTAAAAATCTTCCACTGTAACCATCTTCTGCATTGATCTAAGGGACTGCTTGTGGCAGAGTCAATGATTGGCATTAATTATGCAGTGAAGTGAGGATTAAAATGAGGCACTGAGGTAAGGTCTTAACAGGACAAGATCCACTGCTAATAAAAGTTGTTTGCATTGGTAATCAGCAGATTAGAAGGTTGGTTTAGAATTATTCAGGAGATTTGTTGCTATGATTTCAATTTAGGAGACATTATTTTATATGAAAGGGTTTCTTTTAATGGAGGTAGTTGAGTGATATACTGGTTAGAATGTTTGTCTTAGATACCAGAAGATATGTTATACATTTACTAATCATGTGACCATAAACAAATCCTCTAGCATTTCTTAATACCAGTTTTATCATCTGCAAAATGGGGTAAAAATAGTACGTGTATTATGGGATTGTTTTGGGAATCATAATAGGCAAATATATAAAGTATTTTGCAAACTTAAGGCAAAATATAAGGGTTAGATTTTATTATTATTACTACCATTTTGCTGGAGTTTTAATTACTATAAACAGAAGGTGTGTCTCCTTGATTGAAGCTAAGTCATGTAGTGGATAGAATGCCAGAGCTATAGTGAGAAATATTCATCTTCCTGAGTTAAAAACCAGACTCAGACAGTAGCTCTGTTAACCTAGGCAAGTCACTTATCCTGTTGTCCTTAGTTGCCTCATGTGTAAAATGAGATGGAGAAGGGAATGATGAACCATTCCAGTGTCTTTGCCAAGAAAACCTCAAAAGGTATCAAAAAGAGTTGGTTATTGAAGTATAGGGAAATAGCATTTACCTAAAAGTAATTACATTCTTTCATGCTACCTCTTCCCCAGATATTTTAAGAATAATAATAATAATAATAGCTAAAAATCTACATAGAAGTTTAAGAAGTGCAAAAGGCTTTACAATTGTTAACTGATTTGAACTTCATAACATTATTATTCCTATTTTACAGATGAGAAAGCTGAGTCAGAAAAAGTTAGTGACAGTCCCAGGACCATATATATCTAATAAGTATCTGAAGAAGTATTTAACTAATATTTTCTTCAATCCAGATCTAATACTCTATCCAGTGTGTCAAATAACTTCCTCTAAAAGAAGATTGAAGCAGGGGGAGAAACAAATTCTGTTCAGACTTTGATCTGATACTTTGATGAAGATGTGATTGTGTTAATCAACTTTGTGAATTTGTGACATAAATCTGTAAAGAATAGTACATATGTTGGAGCTAAAAAGACCTTAAACATGTACAATTATAGTAATAATTAGCATTTACGCAATACCTATTGTTTAGCAAGCATGGTGGTAAGCCCATTATAAATATTATGCCATTGGATCCTCACAACAACGCTAGGTGATATTTATCTCCCCATTTTACAGTTAAGGAAAATATAGCAAATGAAGGTGAAATGTCTTACCCACAGTCATATAGCTGGCAAGTGCCTGAGGCAAGATTTTAAATTAGGTCTTCCTGAATGGAAGCCAGGTGATCTCTCTACTAAGCCACCTACCTGCCTTTATGATAACATATACATAGGACAGCATAAAAGGAACTTGAAATTTAATGTGGATCAGTTTAAATTCTACAAAATATTACATAATGAAGTATAGAATGGAGTAGATGACTAGATAGAACCTCATGTGAAAAAAGCCAGGGAGTTTTAGTTGATTGTAGACTTCATAAGTCAGTAATATGAGGCAGCTATGTTGGGGGGGAAATGTGAATGAAATATTGGGCTGCATTAGCAAGTAGGAGACTGTTCAAGGAAAATGATTAAAAATCCTGGGGAACTCTGAAGTATCCCTGGTCAGAACACATCTGAGCTTCTGTGCTCTATGTTATAGGGTTAAACAGGAGGAAAGGCACATTTTAAGAGAACACTGACAAGCCACAACAAGCCCTGGAAATAGTAGTTAGATTGGTGAAAGGTTCAGAAACCCTGACATCTGAGGAAAAGCTGGATGAGTCAGAGATATTTACCTATGAAAATAAGATTTGGGAGACTGGAAGATAATATTTATCTCCAGCTAGTTGAATGGATATCATGTGGAAGAGGAATTAAATTTATTAAACTAGAACCAATGGGCAGAAATTACAAAAAGGCTTATTTTTGTACAAAGTTAAAAGAATCCTCAAATCGTTAAAAATTAGATTCCTTCAAGTGTGATAAAGGTAGTTTTGTTTTCCTGGGTTGGAATAGATGACCTTTGATATCCCTTCTAAATTCAAGAATTATGTGACTTTTTCTTTATTTTTTTTCCTCCAAAGCAAATCAGAGGCAAGATAAGAAAAAGACATATCATATCCTATTTATTATATTATAATTGAAGGAAGGCACCTCAGAGATCATCTTATTTAATCAACAACTGAAAAACAAATCCTTTCTTCATTCCTGTTGAGTGTTCAAGCAGTCCAATTATTTGCAAATTTTTTTCTTTTAGATTTCATATTAATCAGTAGGCACAATTGCTTTCACCATGGCTATTCCTGTTTGATGGGCCAGATATCATGCACAGTTTAAAATAATCTGGGAAAATGAGTATTTGTAAATGTAAAACTAAGGACTCTAATTTAGTGAATGATCTTATTTCAGAAACCCACAAAAGGAAAAAAAAACATTTTTTAAAAATGATCATCTTGAGATGTAGACTTGATATTTCATCTCCACAGGGTTTTTTTTGGGGGGGTTAGATGACAAAAAGTTCAACATGAGTCTACCCTGTAATAAGGTAGAGAAAAAAAGTGCAGCTCTTTTTAGAAAGTTATAACATCCATAAAAACAGAATTCACAGGTTTTATTTTTTTTTGGGGGGGGTTAGATGACAATAAGCTCAACATGAGTCTTCCCTGTAATGTTAGCAAAAAAATTGCAGCTGCTCTTAGAAAGTTATAACATCCAAAGAACAGAGACATTTTGAGCTCTTTGCTTCCAAATAATGTCTTTAGTCCAATCTATGATTTTATTGATGTAAGAAACTCTCTGTTGGCAGAATTCACTTTGCCAATATAGAACAGCAAAGATTTCTGCAATTAACAATTTTGTGCAATTGATTCACTTATAATTACCTGGTCTGGATGTGTTAGAAGAAGAATTTGAATGCAAATCTTCCTGGTTCTGAAATCTTTTTTTTTTCTATTTACTGTCATGTTACCTCTTCCAAATTATATTATTTTAACTCTGTGGAAGGGAAAAAAATTAATAAAGACATATACATGTCCTGCATTACCAAGAATCAAATCACAGGATTTCGTTTTAGTGATCCAAAGTATGAGTAGTTTTATTATGAACTGAAGTCAAATGATGATGAGGATGCGCTTAAGAAAGAAAATCTTTACAATCTGCAGTAAAAAAGATTTTTTTTAAAAATATTTAATGATATTTATTACACAGAATCTTGAAACCTAAGTTTCTGGTAAGTTCCATTTCATTCTTAGATGATAGCAAGGAGATTTCCATTCATCAACACTGTAGCATCTCCAGAATCACTGTGTCTGCTGTTTTGTACTTGTAACCAAATCAATAAAGCCATTGCCATTTCCCAGACACTTGGCCACAAAGTGACAGGAATTAAAAGATAAGGGCATAGATTTTTTTTCCTAAAGGAAATTACAAGAAGAAAATGAGCAGAAATCATTTATGGAAAGAAATAGTTACACTCCACCAGAAAAAGCAATGAATCTATTAAAAGGGAATTTCTCTCAGGATAGTGGCACAACACAGAAAAACCTCATAAAACTGAGAAAACTCTTGATTTCAAAGGCAATTGACATGGGTGAGATGATTCATGGATCAGAAACTGAATTGAGTCTAATATTGCTTGCCGTCTCTAACTCATCTTACTGAAGTCATGACTCCCAATTGCAGAGCCTTAGTATGTTAAGAGATTTGGCATATCTGAGAGAGAGAGAGAGAGACAGACTCTGTAAACATAGCTTCTGCCAAATTGGCCTCTGTTTTTTGCAAAATGCACTAATGAAGAACAAAGAGTCTAACAGCGTTGCCTCACTTTTTCTATAGAAATAACATTTTGAGTAATGGCTAATCCATTTTTGTGTATTTGTGAAAAGGAAAGAAATGTTGTTAATATTTCTGTTGACAATTGGTTAATGTTTGTTATTTTTACTCAAAATAGATCTTTCTTCTTAAAGTCAAAACTTCCTTTGCAACAATCTACAGAGTTAAGGTGAAGGCAGTTAACACATTCATATAATTATAGAATTTGAGAGCTGAAATCGATGTCAGTTTCAATTCATATCAGAAAGGAAACCGTGTTCTAAAATCTCTCAACAGTATTTATACAGACTCTACTTAAGCATTTCAAAAAAGAGGTAACTGACAACCACTAGAGACAGCCCAGCTTTGAGGGGCAGCTCTAAATGGTAGCAATTTTTTCCTCATATCGAGTCTACAATGAGCCTCTTTCAAGTTTTTATTCATTTTTCTTTGTTTTGCCTTCCAAGGCCAAACATAGTTAATTTAATGACTCCGGTCTTACTGATACTTGATGACAACTAGTATGTACCTCCAAGTCATCTCTTCAGGTCAACTTATTTTTATGACATGGACTTGAGGTCTTCCACCATCTTTGGTTGTCTTCCCCTAGACCAGTGATTTAAAGAGGGGGCCAAAGGAAAGGAAATGCTTATCTGTCAGTCTGTTTCTAAGACAACTCTTCTGAAGTTTCATTGTATTGTATCCTACTCCTTGTATTCATCAGATTAGGAATAATGTCACCCAGACAAATAGAACATTTCAGTGGGGTGTAGTTTGCCCATCACTGCCCTAGATATATTTTAGTTTAATGGTATGGTGTCAGAATTAAATTATAATGTCTTATATTATAGTATCCATAAATGAAAAGATAGGGTATGACTTCATAAGCTATTTTAATTAGAAGAGTCCTTAGAATATTAAGGCAATTCTTTCGTTTTATAGATAGGAAAACTGAAGACAAGAGAGTTTAAGTGACATATTTAGGATCACACAGAAAATAGTAGAGACAGAACTAAAGGCTAGGTCTTCAGACTCTGTGTCATTGGCTCTTTCTCCTTATACTACTTTCTTCTCTAATCAAATTTTGTTCTGAACTTAGCTATAAAATGAAACATTAATGTCTCACTAACAAAAACAAACACATAACATACAATATGGTAAGGGAATTTCTACTTATGTCGTAGTGATGTATATGCATACATGTACCCAAAAAGTATCATTGCCAAGTAGATAGAGAGTTAGATTTAGAGCCAAATAAACCTGAGTTCATGTTGCATTTTAGATCCATAAATGGCATATTTTTAAACCCTTTACTTCTGTGTATTAGCTCCTAGGTGGAAGAGTGGTAAGGGTGGGCAATGGGCATCAAGTGACTTGCTCAGGGTCACATAGCTGGGAAGTGTCTGAGGCCAGATTTGAACCTAGGACCTCCCATCTCTAGGCCTGGCTCTCAATCCACTGAGATGCCCAGCTGCCCCCCATAATAGGCATATTTGCCTGGTCATTTCACTTAGCATCTCAGTTCCTCTACAGCAGTGGTTCCCAAACTTTTTTGGCCTACCACCCCCTTTCCAGAAAAATATTACTTAGCCCCCTGGAAATTATTTTTTTTTAATTTTAATAGCAATTAATAGGAGAGATAAATGAACCTGTGGCCATCACTGCTCTTCTGGATCGCAGCAGCACCCACCAGGGGGTGGTAGCACCCACTTTGGGAATCACTGCTCTACAGCAAGTTTACAAATGATTTGCTGATTTGTATCACTGGAAGGTGTTTCTATATTGGATCCCAAATCAGACCCTCAAAAATGAAGAAATCATAGACCAAGACTCCCTTGTCACCACAAAATGCCATAAAGTTTCATATATCCACATTGCAAAATTAGTTATTTCATATGGCTACTTTCTCCTCTGACTCAGTTCAAAACTACTCATGTTGTAGTGGACAATTTTATGGGATAGTATGACCAAAAACATTAATTCCCTAATGACCAACCATCTTATCAAGTCAATTCATATCAACAAGCATTTATTGTTTGCTGGATATGTTCCAGACCTGCATTGTACTAAGCATTAGGAAAACACACATACACACACACACACACACACACACACACAAATGCCGCTTCTGCTCCCAAGGACTTCACATTCTATTAGAAGAGACATCACGTCAGTAGTGAGGTTCATTCAAGATATACAATTTAGATGGAAGGTCATAATGGACAAGAATTTACCAGCTTTGGACACTAGGAAAGACCTTGGAACTTAGCTAGATTTGCCCTCAGCTGAAATTCTTTAATTAGCATTTCTGATTTTGATATCTTTTACTCATCTGACATAATCATAGACAACCTAGTATTACCTAAGTGTACACATACATATAGATTTATAGATATAGGCGTATTTTATGTGTCATGCACATGTATAAAACTTTAGAACATGATTATACACATACATACATGAAACATATACTTTGTAGAATATATGTGATGGAACACCACAAACTCGAATGAATCAAAGTTGCATTTGTCCAAAAAAGGTGATAAAATCTTAAATGATATCTTTCCAGTAGTGGCTAGAGCATATTAACAGTGATTGTTTATGTGGGGAAAATAGCATAAACTAATCAAGGACTCAAAGGACTGGACATAATGTGGTCTGGTCATGTAGAGAAACTGAACAATTTGAGACAAATAGCTAAAGATATACCTTGCTACTTCTTAAATATTAAATGGACTAGAGGAAAACTTTCAGTTGAATAGATCGATATTATGTGTTATTTTTTAAAAATACATGAGAATCAGATGAAATTGCAAAGCATAGGGAATTTAAGTAATATTGGTGGAAGGGTATTGAGATTATTGACCTATTTAAATATCCTAGTATACATAAATAGCATATTATATCCCTAGTTCACAAACACACAAGGCTATGAAGATACAGTTCACATATGTGGTATTTAATATATAAACATATGTATGCATGCAAGTGAAAAAAGAGAGAGTACATGGGGACAAGAGATAATTATGAGATGTAATTAAAAAGTAATTACACTGATTTGCATAAATCATGTGAAAATCAGTCTCATTATCCTATGATCATACATGTATTATATCTGATACCCTAGAAGCTAGTAATTTTAAGAATAAAATTATGTGATGTTGAAAATTTTGATAAAAGTAAATAGGGAAAATTAAAAAGAGGTTGGATTTCAGGCATACTGATTTGGGGAATTAATAGATTAAGAATGGCCTTTGAAAGTAAATTATAGATGTGCCTTTAGAAGGGACAGATAACAAAAAATACCCTTGATCCTCAGAGAGCTGCTCCATTCCCCCCTTCCCAGTTCAGGAGGACATTATCCTCCTGCCCAAAAGAAGTACTATTTTTATTTACATAACCATTATATAATTTCTCACCTATGGATTTAAGGATGTGGGTTTCTAGTGGAGTAGAAAATGTAATGAATGAGCTGAGAGCAACTAAATATTTATCCAAGAATTACTTGAACCATCTAAATAGTTTTATCTAAAATTCTAATTCCAAACTTAAAAGCAAATTGTAGAGAGGAAATGGTAATTATGTTCAGAGGTGATTTGAATTTGAGTTGGCAGTGACACATATAGACAGGGATGTCCAGGAGAAACTTGGAAATTCTTATCTGCCCATTTGAAGCTTGGAAGAAAAATCAAGGATAAAATTATTGATTGATAAGTGCTTTATATGGTGGTAATTAGAATCACAGTAACAAATGAATCAACAGGGGAAGAAATAGTATGAAGAAGAGCACCAAGGACAGAGTCTCGGTGACTGATTAATTCAAAATGACAAGATAAAGATGAAAAGAAAAGAGGAAGAGTTGGCAAGATTTGAAGAAAACTAAAAGAATATCAGGGAAAGTGATGAAAGTTTATAGAGAAAGGATAATGGTCAACAATGGTAAATGCAATAGAGAAGTCAAGGAAGATGAGAGATATGAAAAACAAAAATAGCTACAACATTGTATTTGACTATTATGATGTCATTAGTGACATTTTGAAAAAGTACTAAGGACTGATGCCAGAGGATTGAGGTGGGAAATTGTGAAGTTGGGCTTTGACAAATAAGTATTTTAAAGTCAGTACTGTGAAACTGAGAATATATTCATGTGAAGTAAGAGAACCTAGAATCAAATCTACTAATTACTACTTGTATGATCTCAGCAATTCTTTTAGCTGCTTTAAATTTATTTCTTCATCTGTACAATGAGGGAGTTGCACTATATGCCCTCTATTTTCCATTCTAGATCTAAATATATGATTCAATGATCTTTGCATCTAATCAGTGTGTGTGTACAATTCTGTGTATGCTTGTCTGATGAGCATTATGTTAATTAGCAATTTATTTGAGACAAGTTTCAATAGTCTTTGCTTTATAAAAGCCTTCCTTTCATCAAGCATGTTTGTATGCACTATTTCACTATATTTTGTTTTAAGAAAATGTCAATTTTACAGCATATTTTTTCTAGTATTTTTGTAGTCAGAATTGTTAAAAAAATCTATAAATTTACATAATTCCTAGAGAGTTTCTGTCACCTTCAAAAAAGATAGAAAAAAATATATGATGCTATGTAAGAAATATTCCAGTGATAGTCCTTAGAAACATTAAGTTAATGAATAGAATTTATATATTTACAATTTTGGTGATTCCAATGATATAACAAGTTGGTTAAAATAAACATCTGTTTCTCCCCTTTACTCCTGGGAATATACACTGATTGAGTTGCAACTATGATTTATTAAATTAATCCTCAGAAGTTTTTTGAGATTCCTAAAGATGAAGGAATTGCCCTGTGTCATATTGTTATTTAAATGACAGATATAGAATTTGAAACCAGTTCCTTTTTACTTCACACCCAACACTCTACCTCTGCCTGAATTTTATTTTCTATGCCATAAAATCTCTGTTGATTTTTTCTCATTTGCTATGATATAAAGCAACAGAAGGGAAAGGTTAAAGTTACTAACAACTCAAATTCATGGTTAGTGAAGTTGTATAGAAAAACTCATTTTCCCATCCCTTCAGGAAAAAGTACTCATTCAGATATACATAACCTTGGAACTTGGGGGAAATAAGCTCTTAGTGTACTATTCAGATGTTTTTATCATTGGATCCCTTGGTTCTAGCATGCCAAAGATGACTTCTTTGATAAATACCAAATTTTAATGAGTGTTTACTGTCTTATTAAAGAACTGACATGTGGGTTTCTAAATAGGTTTCTTAATGGTCTTGATAAGTTTCTTATAATGTAGGAAACAATTCAACTTGCATTTATGTTACTTTTTGCTAATTAAGTTTGCTAGTTGGATTTGTTGTAATCACCTCTAAATCCATCCATGCTGACAGTTTTTAATTGAATGAAACATGCCCAATCATTTTCCTTATGCCAAGGAAATACTCTTCTCTTTATAATCTTAATCATAGCCTCTTCTTCTCAATCCTCATGTAATAGTTTTGGCATTTGATGAAGTTTTTATCATTACTTTCTGCAAAAGTGGTGCACTTGTCTTAAGATGCAACAGCCTATTCAAAAATTAAGGAACAAGATTAATAATTCAGCTTTTTTTAGAAGAAAATAGAGATAGAAACAAAAGACAGCACAATTCTAGAAGGTATTGATTTCTGCCCTTTGGTCAATTTTCAAATCCTGTGAGGTCATCCAACAGTAAAAAGGCAAGGTCATAAAGGATACTATAGAAAGACCCAAAGAAGTTCAAGTGTTTTAATACTTTTATTGCAAGGAATCATTCAACTCCCTTCATTTGTGGAGAATTAAGCTATATA
Organism: Gracilinanus agilis; assembly: GCF_016433145.1. Classification (NCBI taxonomy): domain Eukaryota; kingdom Metazoa; phylum Chordata; class Mammalia; order Didelphimorphia; family Didelphidae; genus Gracilinanus; species Gracilinanus agilis. Next base: position 378,890,965 of record NC_058133.1, read on the forward strand.
AGGGAGCAGTAGAAATCTGGTTCTCCAGTTAGCCCTCCAAGTTGTTTGTATATCCTTTTTTCTGGTTTTTTTCCTAGAATATTCTCTGGGAACAAAATCTAGGGGTTAGTTCATAGTAAAGGAGGGCAGTGATGATTAAAAGACCAGAGAATTGCTAAGTAGGTCCTTAGTGAGATCTGTACTCTATTTTTCTGATCAGTTTGCTGATGTCTTCTTTTCAGAATACTGTGATCATAACAGTTCAAATGCTCAAAAGCAGAAAAAAAGTAGATTGCCTTTCTAAAATTCCAATTAAGATTGCACTGCAAATACAAGTTGCCATGTAAAAATTGCTGCGTATACTAACAAATTTATGATGTTTGTTTCTCAGTGAAAATGAAGGACTATTGCTTTATATCTTTGTAGAAACTACCCATTGCCTAAGTAGATTATAATATAATGTATTTTTGGTCTAAAATTTGGGGGGATTCATGTCATATCTTTCTGAATTATCAGATTTGCCAATTTCTTTATCTTTAATTCACCTCTGATATCTGTTTTTTCTAAATTTATTTTTCTTCTTTAAAAATGTATATATCTTCAACATTTGTCTCCAGATAAATTTGTGAATAATGAGCTCAATAAGATTAGAAATAAGTGTAATAGATCTTATAGACCATCTAGTCCACCTCATTTAAATTTGTAGCAACATCTTTTTGGCTGTGTCAATAAATGATCCTTTCTGATTCTTAAAGAAAGGATGGTAACCTAGGCTGACATTTTATTCCTTGATATAATAATATCTTGAATAATATCTTAGCACCTGACCTTTAACTCTCCTATGTTGTTGCTTTGAATTTTAAACTGTCCCTTACTTTGTTTGACTTTCCTTATCATGTTTTATTTTTTCTTTCTAACTGATTATTTCATTGTGAGAGCATGTCTGAACGGAGTGGAGAAGTTGCCCAAGGACCTATAAGGTCCTTTCTAGCTTGAAGAATATATGACCTTTTGAAGAGTTTTCCTTTTAGCTAAAGTATCTGGATAATCTATAAGAATATGTGAATTTGTAGAGTGCTGCTTATAATACACTACTGAGGTTTAATTGTGTTGTCCCATGATGGAGTGATGAATGCTAAGCGCTATTCTGGTAGAGGATGTTTGGGCAGGTCCTGCTAATCTCCAAGAGTGACAGTGTGGCATAGTAGGTACAGAGCAAACTTTGAGGTTAGGAAGAAAAATCCTTTCTCTGACAATCTGATTCTATGATCTTGGGAAAGTGACTTAACATCAACTTAAGTTCACAAGTAACTAATTTTAGTTGTCTTAAGCAACTCTCTAAAACTATAAATTATAATATATATATATATAATGCATATATTTGTGTTTGTCTCTATATGTATGTGTATGTGTGTGTGTGTGTAAATTCTAAGGCAATACATTAATTACCATTAGCTAAGGGGTTGCCCACAGTGGAACGCTTACTAGCTATGTGACCCTGGGAAAATTCATTAACCCTCTTTGCCTCACTTTCCTTATCTGTAACAAACTGACTATATTTCCTGGACAACACTTAACCTTGGATCATTCCCACCACTTTTTCCTTCATTCAACACATATATAGCTGAACAAACCTGGAGAAAAATCACAAAATTGTGTTCTGTTCACTATCAATCTGTTACCTAACATAATTGAGGCCTCACTATAAGAAAGTAATCCTTTTATACTTTCCTAATGAACTCACTATTCCATTCACTATAAAGTTCTTCCTAAGCTTTTCATGTCTCCTTAAATTTCCTATGGCTTACCCTTCTCCTACACTTTTAGCTAAGAAACTTGGCCCATATTTTATTGGAAAAAATTGAAGTCATTCTCTAGAGTTCCTTCTTGTCTCCTTTTCCTCACTTCACATTACCTGGGTACCTTTTGCCACTACTTCTCTTCACTCATATCATATGAAGATTGACCAAGGCAGATCTCTCTACAAGTATGAGATTAAATTCAATAGGACAGGTGAATGTTCATTCTACTCTTTGTAATTTAAAAAAATTAATGTCAATTATCCTTTTATTCTTCTAATTATCTGATCCTAATAATCCTATTTCTTGCTCTTTTTTACTATCCACATGTAATCACTAACATCCAGATGGCTAAGTAGATAAATTAGCAATTTAAATTAAGCCATATTTTACATATAGGCTTTTAAAATATTATTGAAAGAGGTCCAGGTATAATAAGGCACAAGTCTACTTGTCGATTTTTCTGAGACAAAATTTGGCTCAGGATCCCTCTGTTCTTGAAATAAAATCTGGGTTAATGGAGGCAAAGTTGAACTTTATCTTTTGTGCAGTGTGTAATAAGTTAGTGCTCCCTTAATTATTAATATCAATACTATCTTGACATTTAGAAATATTTTCATTTCATTCAAACTGTCAGATATTTATTGCTTTACTTACTTGACCTTTGCTACTGATCACAGATTTTGTTGTACTTTTTATCCAAATGACATTGATCTGAGAAAAAGAAACCACTTGCTATTTCGGTCCTAGCCTAAAAATGAACCATCACAGACAAAGAGGAAGTAAAAAAGAGCTCTGTTTATATCTGAAAGAAAACTAAAAAGAAAAAAAAGAAAAAAGTTGATGGATCTATGCCCCACTCTAATCAAATATCATTTTTTACCTCCAAGTAAAAATAATGCAAATTAAGTTTGCAAAATGGAGTAATTCATTTTAACCCAAGTAGTAAATTTATGGCCTTTAAATTAATACACAGGCAAGAAATTTCAATAAGTAATATTTAGTATCTATTCTGTGCAAGGCATTGACCTAGAGTTACAAAGGTAAAAAAATATCTCTGACCTGCAGAAATTAACATTATTATTTAGGCTGTAATAAATATGTAGATGAATACGTAAATACTTTAAAAAATTAAATCTAATGAAGAGAATAAGGAAAATCTTCCCTTTAAGATTTGAAGAAAGTGAAATGGACAGGAAATGCATTGACGTCCTATGTTAAAAACAGAGAGATAAGAAATAAAGGAGGAACTTTGGGGTAAAGTTAGCAGTCCAGTTTGACTGAAAAATGGAATATGTGAAGCAGAACGAGGTGAAAGAAGCCTGGTAGGCTAGAGCTAGATGGATATAAATGGCAAGACTAAAGACTTTATTTTTTATTCTAAGACTAATAGGGAGCCAAGTCAACTTATAGAGAAGTAACAAGATGATATTTCTGCTTTAGGGAAATAATTTTGGTAGTTTTGCATAGGACAGATTGGAGAAAGAGATTGATTTAAGAGGCTATGCACTCCTAATTATGTACACATAAAGCTTCTCAATAATATCTCAGAGATGGTACTTGATATGATTTCATGTTTGCATTGCAGCTATAACCTTTTATATTTGAAATATCAAACTTCTGGTGTAATTTTTCTGTAGGGCTATGAATGCTGCAGGATATATGCCTCCCTCCAAAAATAAATTTTAAAAGGACAACTAAAGGCAGACTTGGCTTGTAATCTATAAGTTGATTGATTCCTATGTCTTGTCCTACCTCTGCTTTAACAGGCATATAGAATGAATAAGACCAAATTGAGCAGGATTAAAACACAGACATCTATTTCACTGTATCTTTAAATAGCTATTGTGTGACATAGTTAGGAAACATTGATTTTGTCACCAATATTCAATCAGGCAACTAAGTTAATCAATAGACTTATAGTTAGAAAAACATTAGTTCAAGTCTAGATTTGGACAATTACTAGCTCTGTGACTCTGGGCAAAACACATTCTCCATTGGCTTCATTTTCTCAACTACCAAATAATTATGGTAATAATAGCACCTACCTTCCAAGCTTATTGTGACACTCAAATGAGAGAATATTTGGGAAGCACTTAGCATGATGCTAGGCACAGAGTGGTGCTCAATATATACTTCATTCCATTCCATTCACTAAAATGGACTTTGGAGGGACCAAAGATACCTTTTCATATTTCTCTTTAATTATGTTTTAAATGTGAATGCATAAAATATCCTTATTATAATAATAAAGATGAGGATAAATAAATAGGTTCCCTTGAAATAACTATTTTGGACTATATTAAAACTAATTATAAAATATAACTGTAAGTACTGAGTGAAACTTCATTGATAATTAAAATATGTTTGATTGTATGTTGTATATTCCATCCAAGAACATAAAAATGCCTTTATGCCAACAATTTATTATGCCAATACCTGTTAAGAGCGAAAAAAACAGGAAATTATTATTTTGCTTTTATAGATAAAAAAAACCTGAGGTGTATAATTTTAGGGTTTTACACAAAAATGGATGGTTAAGGAGTAGTCAGCTATTAGCAGTTAGGTTCCTTGACTTCAAACCTAGGAATACATTCATTAAACTATGTTGCTAATGTTAGTACCATATGTTTTTTAGTTGCCAAACTAGTACAACATTTAATTCCTACATTGGTTTTGCAGTGACATGAGCAATTAGTTTAACTTAACTATAGGCAGAAATTGAGATAGAGACAGAGATACAGATAGATGTAGAAATGGATATGGGTTTAATAAAATTTATTAATTTAATCTATGATTTTTTAGTTTTGACATAAGATTAAAATGGATTAGAAGTCAAGTAAAGAATATGATCTTGTTTATTCATCCTTTTCGGGTAGACCACTACATAGTAGGCACTAAATAAATGGAGAGAGGAGGAAAGATATTCATAAAAGAGGGAGAAATAGGGAGAAAAGAGGATGTGTGCTTATCAGAAAGCAAAAACTCAGAGCAAACTATCTGCACATATACAAATGTGTGTACTTTTATGTATATATGATATAGGATATAAATATAAAAATATATGTGTGTGTGTGTATATATATATATATATATGTTTGTACTTCAAGGGTGTTCTAAATTTATCCATACTAAGTATGGGAACAAAGATATACATTCAATTTAATTCAACAAGCATTTATTAATCACCCATCTTGTACCAGATATTGTCTTAGGAGATATTGAGATTGTAATGAAAAAAAATGGAAAAAGAGAATAATAATGACAAAGAGAACCTGTTCTTCAGGAGCTTAAATTCAAAGAGGTTAACATGGTAAGGAAACAATATGTAGAGAGGAGAATATATACTAACTAGCAAAAAAAGGGGGTTCTGTAATTTTTAGGAGAAGGGCATGCACTAATAAAGGGAAGAGTCAAGAAAGATCTCATGGAGTAAGTTACCATCTGAGTTGTGCTTTAAAGGATGCTGAGATAAGGAGGAAAAATTTTCTAAGAAGTATGAACAGCTTGTGCAAAATATGGAGGAAGGATGCTGTGTGTAGAGAAAGCAAATATGCAAATTTGGGCAAATAATAGAATATTTGAGGGAGAAAATTATGAAAGCAATTCAAATCATACATATTTCTAAAATACTGTATATCAGGATTTTTAGGATATTTAAATCTTCTCAATATATGGGGTTAGAAACTAAATCTTAATGTGACGAGAAAAATTGCAAAGCATCATGTTAAAATACAATTCAAAGTATTATAAATGTGTGTTTTATGCTTCATTGATTGTATGTTAAAACATGTAATTTTAAAAATTGATGTTCTTACCATCAGGAAATATTGTGATAATTAATTCATTAGTTAAATTCTTCCTTTATCAGGTAACAAGCTCCTTTTGGTAAAGCTTTATATTTAGTTCTATATAATTTTTATATGATTTTGTTTCTGTTAGATTTTATTTTGTCTTTTTGTGTATCTCAAATCTAGGAGAAATGTGTTCTGATATATGTATAAAAAATATATGTAAGAAAAAGATAAAAGACACTAATCCTTGTAGCTTTTTCTCATACCATTCTCAAAGGGAGGATTATCAAATGAGCCAATGATAAAGACATGATGATCTTGATATTCTTTTTAAAAAATTCCAGGTTGCACATAATGTAGTGGAAATAACTCATTACTAATGTATAATTCTTTCTTGAACTGATTGTCTCTAAATGACTAAACTACTGACTTCTTGAACATAGATCAGATTTGTTATAAAATTAGAAGTAACAATAAAAATACAAAACAATGGCACATTGAAAAGAATTCCAACCTGAGTTATTAAATAAGTTTGGGATGTTGAAAATTTGTAAATAAGAGAAAGTTCTTTAACACCCTCTTTTGATTTGGTTTTAAGTAAATAAATTATTATAACTAGTTAGAACCAAAGAATCAAAGAGCCACCTTAACTGGCAAGTCACTAGATCTGCCTCCCAATGAGAGAACTTCCGCAGTGAGTAATCAACAGTTTATAATATAAACTTATTTTATATAATATACAATATAAATTGTAATATATGACAGAAATGATGGAAGATTAAAAGCCATACGACCTAATAAAACAAAAATGATGACAGTAAAAAAAATAGGTAAAAGGAAATTTAAGGAGAGATCCATTTAAACAGACATTTGAGAATGAATTTCAGAGAAGAAACAGATAGACAATGAATTTAAAAATATTTGGAGATACTGATTTACAAAATCCTGGGGGAAACAATTAGGATAGACTAAATGGGGTGTAGAAGTATGTGCTACAGGTGGTATGGTTTTGAGGGAAATGAAGGATGTTATCTCCAAACTAACAGAGGAGAAAATACCAGATAAGAGGGGGGTGGAGATATAGAACTTATTATCATAACAAGGTAATTAAGAGAATACTAATAACTATCATCCTATATGCCTACTTTCTCATATATGTTTGTATATATGTGTATAAATATTTAATGAGATTTACTCACACGTGGAAGAGACCAAATAAAAAGGAAAAGGAAATATATATATATATATATTTAGAAAAATATTTTTAGCAGCCCTTTTTTGAGTTGGCAAAAAATCAGAAATTGATGGGGTGCTCATCAGGTGGGAAAAGACTGAATAAGCTGCGGCATATGATTGTAATGGAGTAGTATTATTCTATAAGAAAAGAGGAGGGGAATAGTTTCAGGAAAAAAATGGCAAGGTCTTACTTGAATTCATGCAGTTAAAAGAGAAATACTGGGAGATCATTGCGCACAGTGATAACATTATTTTAATGATTATCAACTGTGAAATATTTGGCTACTCTGGTCAAGACAATAATCCAAGACAATTCCAAAAGACCTATGGTGAAAAAATGATATATACCTCCAGAGATAATCAATGAATTCTGAGTCCAAATTGAAGCAGAGTTTTCTTACTTTACATTTTTCTTATTTGCTTTACAATATGGCTAATACAGAATTATATTTTGCAATATTTTCATTGATAAATACTATCATATTGTTTCTCTTCTCAGTGGGTGGGGGGAGGAAGGAATCTGGAAATCCAAGTAAAAAAACCATAAACTATAAAAAAAGAAGACTGCATTATTTTTACTTATATTGCTCATATCAGGAGGCTGTAATTCATTTTTTTTTTCAGAAAAGTTACAATATTATATATACAAACTTGCCAGCTTGATTTTCCTAAAAATGAAATTATTTAGTTTCTATTAAAATATTGGATAATACAAAATGTGTAACTATGGAAATTTAGCCTTCCTGGGATGATTTCATGAATATTACTAGTATTTTAATATTTGAAATTTGATTTCATCACATTATATTATAGGTAACAGAATACAAAACTGAAAGGAACCTCGGAAATCATTCAGCATAAGCCCTTCTTTTCATAGATGAGAAAACTAGACTGGTTTTCCCTTCACATATTGTGCAGTTTCACTTTGTAAAAATCCATAATTTTCAAATTTAAATACTTTTATTTTGCCTTTGTTTACTTTATGTTAAATCATAATTGATACCAAATTATGGTAATCCCGTTCAATGTATAAAATTGCATATTCAAGCTATTGAATTTTAATTTTATTTTTAATATATTTTTCTTTAAAATTACTCAAACATTTTTGTTATATTAAATTTCTCCATTATTTCTTTCTTCTGCTCTTAGAGGCTTATCTCAATAATAAATAAGAAAGAAATGAAAACCTGTTAAACAAATGAATCAAGTTATAATCTGAGTCTAACATTAAAATGAGTATTATATCATTATAGTCTCATTACAAAGAGCAAAAGAGAGTATATATTTTTCTGTCTCCTTTGGGGTAAGCTTGATCATGATATGTTCTCAACATTGGGTATTGATTATTTTATAGTCGTTCCTTCAATTCACATTATTGTTGTTATTGTTTATATATTTTTGTGGTTTGACCTCTTTCACTTGATGTAATTTTTGTAAATCTATGTTACTGTATATTAACCATATTCATTTCTTTTTTCAAATGTTTTTATACTTAACTTTAAATTAGCATTTGTATGAATAGCAGAATGTCAAAAGATAAGTCTATGTTAACAATTGATTTCATATCATTGCTTTACATATGGTTATTTGTGTATATACATATGCATATATATTCATATTCACATTTTATGCACACATATTACTTTCAAAACTATTCTACTTTGTGTTTCTTTTATTGTTCTCTGTTAAAAAGTATTACAATGGATCTTTCTTTGTGGTCAAAGCATTTGTTACCACTTCTTATAACCTCCTATATTCATAAAATAGGAGAGGGGAGGATCTTGTAAAATAACATTCAGACAAAAATTCATCAAACATTGTGTCTATCAGATATTTATCAGTAAGTGGATAACTCACTTCATCATAGGTTCTGTAGAAACAATTGTTCATTGATTGTTCATTACATTAATCTGAGATTTTAAGTGTTTTAATATTATTTTTCTTTTCATTGTAGCTGTCCTTATAGAAATTGTTCACCTAGTTCTTCTTAATTTTGTTTTTATTTGTTCATGTTACTCTGGATTCACTGAAATCACCTCTTTCATAATTTCTTACTGAATATAATATTTCACTACATGAATATACCATAATTTGTCCAACCTTGTTTTGATTGTCCAAAAGGCAAAGTCATTCTCTTAAATTCTATATTTATTTCCTTTTTCCTCCCCTTTTGGTCCATGTTTGTCCATTTTCCTAACTTTGCCCAGTCATGAAAACAGTAAGTTTCACTCTCTTCTTCCTCTGTTCTAGATCTAAACTAGTTCATTCCTCATTGTACCCTCCCATCTCTTTCCCATCTTCACACCTTCAGAGTAGAATCAATCAAACTTGTAGGACCTCTGTTTTTTTCTTATTTAAGCCCCTTAATATCTTGTAAAGACATTAATGTTATGAAGAGTCAACACTCACCCTATTAAAATGTTAGCACTGCATCATCATACAGCTACTTCCAATTGCTCAAATAAATTTCCATGTCTTGGTTTCTCTACACTCTTGTTTCTGTGCTTTAAAATTCCTTTTCAGCTCTATTTTTTCAATAGAAATGCTTTAATATTCTTCACTGTCATATGTGAGTTATTTATGTAGATAACAAAATTTAATGAGATAAGTTTTATGAATCAGTGAGGTGACAGAATAGATAGGGTGCTGGACTTGGAGTAAGGAAGACCTAAGTTCAAATCATTCATTTAACTTGCTTCAGGTTTATTTTCCTCATGTGTAAAAATAGGGATTATATTCGTACTTATTTCATGTTTGTTGTAGGTATCACATAAGATAACATATTAAGCACTTACAAACCTTAAAATGGTATATTAAACTAATGGAGGTGGCAGAAGTAGTAGTCATAGTAGTGTTGATGGTAGTTACAGTAATTGTACTATTATTCTTGGGGACTGTATGATTTAAACTTTATACTTAGCACAGAGTAGTGCATATTGAAGATGATTAATGATACTTTTGTATTTGTTGAATACAAAACTAAGAGATTCACATGAGGATCAAATCCATGACTCTCGCATCATTAGTGCAGTGTTCAGTCTAACCAAATGTGTTTACCAGGCACAGGATTCTGTAATATTGGGAGGAAAGAAGTACATGAGAATAATTGCTTGACCTGGAACTTGTAGGTATGTTAAAAATGGATTAATTGGGGGGTGTAAGGTTTGAAAAAATCTACAAATTTCAACTGGATAATGAATATATATACCTTATCCCTAGGCAAGACTCTACATTTTCAGAGGGATAAATTATTTTCTAAAATTGCATTTAGCTTGTTTAAAGTAATGACTTTGGATGTCCTTAGATATTTTGAAAACTTAAATATGAGGTGAAATTAATAAGGATGTGTATGCAGCTAAACATAACCACATATATGGGTATATTTTTATTCCAAACTATCTTAGAAGTAGCTCACAAGGCTGATGTTAAATGTGACTATTTGCATAAAAACATTTGACCTTCTTGGAGTCAATAAGAATAGTACAATTCGCATCCTAACTTATTCTCATTCAGAATATTTTCATATTCCAAACAATATCTTATAGGTCTTTACTGCTGACATTAATACATTTGGTCAATTGCTATCAATCTTCTAAATATTTGGCTTCAAAATGGTGAGTAACTAGATTATATAGATTTAATTTCAAGCTAATTAGATGAGATCAAAATAGCCTTATAGTATAAATTCCAATAAAGGCTATCTTTGTACTGAATCTTTTGGACTGCTTTGACTGAATTCAACTAGTGACGTTCGTCAGTGACTCAAATTAGTAGTTCTTTTAAATTAACTGGATATTTGGCTAAATAGATGAGTCAGGTCATTTGGAATGGTCAAACTGGTAGTGAGTATATAGAATAAACCAACCACATTATTTTTCAGTACATCCTCTTTAGGCCATTGTACACATACAGACCTTATATAATACAGTACTGGTATAATAACAATGAAAGTGATTCCCTGTGCTGATATTTTTAGTTGATGTCACTCTGAAATCATTATTTCCAATAAAAATGATTGATTGGCTTCGAGGGTGCCACCAGTACTGAAAGATGCCAATTCATTGCTGTGACCACTCTTGGGTTAGCCTGTGGGCACTTCAGTAAAGGTCTTTTCTATGAGAAATGACTCATTTCCTAGGAAAAAATAACAACAGTACCACCAACAGTTATCCCTTGTTTTAGATTAACATTTTCCTTCAAAGTGTCTTTGCATTTCTTCTTATCATTTATGCTCAAGCCTATGAAGGGGATAAAAAGGCATTGTATATGTGAAAACACTGAAGTGCAGAGAAGTTAGGGGAATTACTAATGTAACTGAAAGCTCAGCTAATTGGTAAAGGAGCAGGGACTGATAAGTTGTTGTCTCTTAGTCCAACACTTTTAATGAAATTCTCAAATACTTAAATGATCTGTGATCTCCTTGATCTGGTTGTACTCCCCAGGGATAAAAAATGAAATTTATACATACCTGCTCATCTGTGGTACTCTTGTCCAAGGGCTCTTAGAGAATGGCATCAGGAATCCATACAAGCTACCGAAAATGTTTTTTTTTTCTTTTTCCTTGTGTTTGCTGTAATTATTATCTGAGTCACAGAACTTATTGAAATAACTCATAATTAATAGAATTGTAGTAGAAGGAACTCTAGTCAGTAATATGGTTTGTATTATTCTATATTAGTCTACGATAATAAATACAATGTACACAAGGTTTTTTTCCCCCATTTTTAAAATGTTATAACTAACTTCTATATTGTTCTTTCAAAAGAGACATTATTTCGCAAACAAATTTATAGGGCATTATAACAGAGTACATATTTTTTACATCTTATAGGAACAATGAAGATGTATATTAAACCCAATAACTTGCAAATGAGTTGAAAGGAAAAAAAATTGAATCAGCCATATAATTTTTAAAATTTAGAGATCAACAAAACATTTAATAAAATCTCTAATGCTATTCTTGTGGAAATGGTAGATATGTGCTAGATTATGATGCAATTAGATACTTCCAGAAATAGTTGAATATCCAGAACCAAAGAGCTATATTTATGAATCAATATCAACTAGGAAGGAGCTTTGTAGAACAATATCCCAGAGATCTGCCCTTGACCCTGGGCTATTTAAACCCTTTTTTTCAAATGTTATTTCATTCTTAAAGAGTTGAAGAATTTTTGGACTTTAAAACTTGGGATTCTCAATGCTTCAACAATTTAATATTTATTCACTTATTAGTATACAATAAAGGACATAAGTCTATAAGGGGTTGGTTAATCAGAGACAAAGATCTAGCTGTCTGTACTGTCTGTACAAAGTCACTGTCTATACTGGACCAAGTGACTTTTAGAGAGAGTTCTCTTTAACTTGAGTATAGTGTGCACTACTAAAGCCCCGAGACATCCTACAAAGAGGTTTGCTTGTAGAAGTGATATTTTGTTTCTTATAATAGTAACCTTAATACATTTAGGCTTGAACATATATGTAAAAAAACATTTATCATGTTACAACTACTTTGGTTTCATTCTTTTTATGTGCTCATTATAAACCTTATGACCATGTTACCAGGATAGCAAACAGTCTTTATCAGATATGACATGACCAAGATTTTAATATTGACACTATCCAACCAAGAAGACAGGTATCAAATGAAATATTGATACGTATCCCTCCTGTCACTTAGGTATAAAGAGGGGGAGAAATGGCATCAGACTACAGTTTTTAAGGAAGCCATCTAAATGGTAAACATGCTAGGGAATTGTGTTCTGCTGACAATTACAAAGTAAATGGTGGCAGGGATTGGAAAACAACCTGAATATGCTCAAAAAGGACCCTGAGAGGAATTAAATTTCATTGTTGTTTTCCTTTCCTTTTAGTTCATTCATTTTTTTAAAATTATCTGCTGTTATACTTAAAAGACAAAAAAAAAGAGGAAATATTATGGCTAAATGTCTTATTCATTGTCACAAAGTCACAAAAGAGGAGAACTATGATTCAAGCTCAGTCATTCTGATTCCAATTTCTTCATTCTTTTTGACCATAACAATCCCACAATCTTTCAACCTCTTCCATTTGTGAGTGAATATTGCATACATACATACTGAGGTTATATATAGAAAAAAAAATGAAGAAAGATAGAACTGGCAGATTTGAGATGAATAATTATTTGTTTCCTTTCTGAATTTTCAAGCAATCTGTGGTGTCTAATATTTACAGGTCTAAGTTATGAGCGTAGTGTTGCTTAGGAATTAGAGGCCCATTTTCAAATGAAATTTCAGTCTCTAACACACTAAAAAGGTCTGGTCAGTTATCGAGATAAGTGTTTTCACCAGAATTTTTCCTTCTGTTATTGAACACAGACTCTGAGCAATCATGAATCTGCCCTGGGGTTGTGTATCTCATGAGGTGTTATCAGTTTCAGACAATTTCATCAACTTGGAAATATTTAGGGGTGAGCTTGTCAAGGTTTTAACCTTATTGAACCACGGATACTGTAACTTTATGTGAGTTAGCTTGGGGGATGTGGGGTCAGTGATAACTCTGTATAATAATATATAACTCCCTCAAGCTCTCAGAAAAGGGAGAAAGAGACAAACTCTCAAAAAATACATTTCCAATTTGGTTCATAGAATAGGCATTGCCAGAGGGACCCTGGTCCAGAGTTTCCAGAAAGATTACTTCAAGTATTTAGGCCAAAAAGAATGCATTTCTTATTGTCACTCAGAGATCAGAGATGCGCTAGATCAGAAACCTCTAAAATTACTACTCATAGGAAGTGGAACTCAATCTCAGTTGGAAGATAATGGAAGTCACAATTCATTCAAAAATAATTAGGTACAGAGCTCTCAAATATAATTGTTGTACAATTGAAAAGATCTTTTGTAGGAGAAAAAGAAAAAAGCTCAAAATTTAGAAATAAAGAATCCTTCTGAATATATAAGCACACACAGATACATACATATTTTAATGTTAATGTTAAAAAGTGAGACAATGAACTCATTTAACACATCATTTAAATAATCCTAGATTCAAAAATTATCATTTCCATATATCTATATGGCAATCTAAACAGACTATGAAAACCAATCATGTTAAACAAGTATCACTATACCTAGGTATATCATTACCATTCCCATTGACTTCAGTGATATAGAGATTAAACTAAAACTGTAAAAGTATCATTTTTAGCAAGGTTTACACTTAAATATATATAAATTAAAAGGTCACTAAATACAACTTTCCCTCCTTCAATGACTGGGGAAATGCTATAAGTGCAACATTTTTTACTGAAATATCAACTTAACCAACATAGTAGACATTTACTATTTCTACGTTTAAGCCAAAAAGTTATTGTTGTGTGGGGTCAACCACATAAAGAAGAGACATTCAGAGTCCTTCACTGTGAGTCTATGACTTTTTTCTAATTCAAAATCAAAATTAAAAATATCAGTAAATATTTGATCTTTAGCTGTTGGAAAGGCACTTCATGAAAAGATATGAGTACACAAAAAGTCCAGGGGAGGACATTTTATTATTATTATTTATTATTCTAGCACTGTTCTTAGTTGGAGAAATACAAGTCCAAGTAAGCAGGATAGTCTTGGTCCTTAAAAAGTTTGGGTTCTAAAAGATGAAGATAACATTTAAAAGGGAGACAGAATGAGGGATAAAAGATACCCCTTGTGGAGGCAATGTGGTTAAATAAGATGAGGGAAGAGAAGAGGAGAAAAAGAATCCAAGAGAGTTAAATCATAAGTAGAGTGGAGCTATGTTAGGATGTCTTTTGAAATAATGTTTAGTTGGATTAATGGGTTCTTAGGCCAGAGATTGTTCTATGGTGGTAAGGTTATTGGTGAGAAGGAAAATGAGAAAGGAAAATAAGATCAGGAGGAAAGGGAAAAGACAAAGAAAGTAATGAAAATTGAACCATAAGTAAAATAGATCTGAGATTTTATCAATTTGAAAGCACCTTCCAAAAAGGCAGTTTACATCCCTTTCATGTGTGTTTTGAAAGTGAAGGGATGGAGGTAGTAAGGTAGGATGGATGGGAGAAAGGAGAGAGGAAGGTAGAGGAAGGGAAAGGACCCAGCAGGGGAAAATTGATCAGAGCCTTCAAATGAATGATCAGAGAACAACTTTAGGGTTTGAATAGCTAGGTTTTATTTTAATTAGAAAGGGAAAGGTTTAGGGAAAACTAGGAGGTAGACAGAAAGGGGAAAAAGTGCCAAGAGAGAGATCAGGGTCTCAGGGTAGAGAGCACTGCTTCCAGGGTGGAGAGAGCAGACCCTCCTGGCTAGAGAGAGCCCAGCCAGCCTCCAGGTTGAGAGAGAAAAGGTGCCAAATTTTCCCTTTTATACTTTCTCTGACACTCCCCCAAAGGAAGTGGGAGGTGTCAGGGGGAAGTTGTAGCAGAGAGAGTCCTGGGAGACGTAGTCTTCCAGGGCTTACAATAATTTCAAATGACATACATGCCTGCCCATTTTGTATAATTCTTGGCCATACACTCCTAAATGTGTGCCACAATGAATTCGTCCAATATATTAGAGGAATTACTTAACTTTTTCCTAACATCACTAAGGTACCAAAGGGACATTTTTACTATTGTTCCATCCTCCTCACCACATGTCACCCTGCCATATATTCCCTCAATGCCATCTTTTGTTCCTCTTCTTTGAAGTTACTGATTGGTTTTAATTTGCAGCAAGCTTATTCTTATTATATAGCATTCCATTGCCTTCTGGATGATGTTTATTTTTAACTCTTAGAAGACTACTGCATTTCATGTTTCCTTGACATAAATCCATTGGTAGAAAGTTGGTTTTTGAAAGCTGGACCATGAACTAATGATACAAAGACCAATAAAGTATAAATAAATATTTTTGGTTTTCTGTGTTTTTTCAGAAATGGTTGCTATAGCCTTACCACTCTAAATACATAGTGTCTCTTTAAGAAACTGATGCTAACTTGGTAGAAGAGTTAGAGCTAAGGAGGAAAAAATCTGTCCTCACAAAGGCAAGAAAGATCACCTGTGGATTCAGAAGGCAGCTGATATTGCCAGTAGTCCTAGTGAGAGCACCAGTCTTTTTCAAAGTCTGAGGTTTCCTGTAGGCCTCAAAATAAAAACAGTGAGAATGCATACCTCTGGTCTGGTATTGACACCAGATAACTATATTGTGTTTTCAGAGCTATAAATTTTACAAGGAAAGAAAGCTAGGATCTCTATAGGTAAATTTAATCTTATATAATTACATGAGTGTATATGTATGTATGAAAATACATATACACTCATGTATACATACATACATACATGTGTGGTTTGGAAAGCTAGGTAGCTCAGTGGATTGAGCACTGGGTCTGAAGTTGGGAAAATTCATCTATGTGAATTCAAATCTGACCTCAGATATATACTAGCTATGTCCTAGGCAAGTCACTTAACCCTCATTAACTCATTTTTCTCATTTATAAAATTATCTATTGAATGAAATGGCAAACTACTTTAGTACTTTGTCAAGAAAACCCCAAACTCATAAAGATTTTTACAGACTGAAAATATATGTGAATATACATGTGTCTATATACATATATGTATTTATCTATGCAAATGTGTATATATATAGACATGTATGTATAGAAGAATGTATATGTTACTTTTTTGGTGGTTATTTACTATTTATTGTTTTATTGTTGATTGATTATGTGTCTTGTTTTTTATAAGGCAAGAGTACTCTTTAGCTGATGTCTTGTCATGCATACTCAGAACCTGGTGTCCTGGGGAAAAGTCCCTTTCCCTTTTCCCACAAGTGGTACTAAAATTTGAAAACTTTGCCTCAACTTTTCTGTAGTCTAGGACTACGCTGATAAACCTATGGCACGCATGCCCAAAGGGACACTCACAGCCCTCTCTGTGGGCACAAGCACTGTCGCCCTAGCACAGAATTTGCCAGAGTTCATTACTAGAAAGCCAGAGGGCCAAGGGGTCAGGCTGTTCTCCTCCCCCTCTCCACACATGCCTGAGGACATTTCTCACATCACCTGCCCCTCTAAAAGATTTGCCATCACTAGTCTAGGATAACAGACTTCTAATTTCATCAATAGGAGAACTCCTTTAGTCAGACTTGCTTGACCATCTTGTGGGAAGTCTTTGTCATGTCCTGAGAGGGAATTTTTCTCTGAATGTATCTAATATATGTATTTGGTATATATGTACTTCTATAGAAGGTAGAGTAACAGTACCGTGATCACCATTATTTCAGGGCAACATCACATACTTTGGTATGTCTGCTTGTGAGTGCTGGGATCAAAGTCTCTACCATAAAGCAGAAGCACTTCTTTAATTAAAGGGATACCCATCAATTGGCTGAACAAGTTGTGATTTAAGATTCTTGATGGAACACTATAAAGTATGATGAGTGGATGGTTTCAGAAAAACCTGGGAGGCTTATGTAAACTCAGGAAGAGTGAAGTGGGCAGAACCAGGAGAACATTATACAGACCAACAGTAATATTGGAACAGGGTCAACTCTGAAAGACTTAGTTATTCTGGTCAATATCACAATCTAGGGTAATTCTGAAAGAAAGGCATAATGTAAAATGCAATCTACCATCAGAAAGAGAACTGATGGATTCTGGGAACAAATTTAAATATAATTTTCCACTATTTTTCTTGCTTTTTTGAGATATTAGTAATAAATAAATGACTTGTTTAATTTATATATTGTTTTCTTCCCAATGGATAAGGGAGGGGTGGGCATAAGGGAGATAATTCAGAGCTCAAAAAATTAAATAACTGAATAAAATAAACTAATAATAATTTTAAGGGCTTTTTCAGTCATTCCCTCCACTACATCAGGTCTGGTCCCTTATAACCTTGGACTTAACCTTTCCTTGTGCATTAGAACACTGCCATGATGTGGTGACATTGGGTCTTCTTCCTCAATGCAGGAGAAATGGCAATTTTTCTGCCTAGACATGTCCTGACTTTACAGACTAGTTTTATATTTTATAGCTAATATTATGCTCCAATTAACTTCACCCTTTGTATTCTCACTCTTTTCTGTACTAATGTCAATGTTCATTTCTTAACTTCATACCCACAGAACATGAGCTAGATGGAAAGAGTCAATTCTTCATTGAAGCTGTACTTCTACAGATTCAATATTATCAGGATAATTTACCCATATTAGAAACACCTAATTCTATTTTAACAAGTCTTTCTTTCACACAGAACACTCTCCTTTTTAATCCAAATGGGGATCTACTATCATTCACAACACAGATTACCCTCCCAATATTCAGCTGCTATTGGAACAGTCAGAATAACCAAATCAGATATTCAGATATACTTGAAACTTCGGAGGCCAGCTATAATTATATTGCTGACCACCTGATTCGAAAGGAATTTTTGTAGATTTGTGAGAATTTTTTGTCCTGTTTTCAGAGCCTGTCTACCTACTAAATCTTTGGAAGCTGTCTTTTTAATACTAGAAGAATTTAATGGCTTGATACCTAATGTTCCCTGATAACATCAGGATCTACTCAGTACTACCTACCTCACAAGGTCCTTATGAGAAAATATTTTTAAACCTAAAATATGTGTTATTAGTCTTCCAATAATTGCTGCTCTAAAAGACCCATTAACAAACTTACCTCCATCAAAGTTAAAAAATATTGACAATAAACAACACATAAGCACACAAATCTCAACAAAAATTGACATGTGTTATCTGAATACCAGCCTAACTCATGATGAGGAGGCTCATTAAGTGTTGGTTAGTGGATGGTTACTGCAACCCAAAGAACAAGAAAAATTCAGAGTTCCCCCTAATCTCATGTGATTCCCTTCTGTTCCTATAGTAAGAGTGGCAGAGAGATCAAAAAGGGGCCAGAAGATGTTAGGGATACAATAGTCCTTAGATAGGTCACAAACTTTGACTTATTTAAGGTATTCTGAGACCCTTGTCCAAAGAACAGGGAATGGAAATGGTGCTGGAGCAGTACTGATGTCAGAAAGCTCTCTTGTTTTGAAACAGAAAAGAAAAGGATTTCAGATGCTGATGATTCATATATATGATTTTAGAACTTCAATATGATTCCTTAGCCATCCATCATTTATTAAACCATGCTGGTATAATATTGTGTAGGAAGCTACTGGAAACCAAGTCACAAGTCTTAGCTACTTGCACAGTGAATTTTAGGCAGGAAGGAGCTCTTTTGGTAAGATACAAGCTAACAAGATTTCTTACCTTTGTGACCTTAGACAACTCAATCTCTCCAGGTCTCAGTTTCCTTATTTTTAAATGAGGCTATTGGACTGGGTAATCTCTGAGACTTTTCCCAAATCAAAGTCTAAAAGTTTGACTTTTTCTACCCTGTCATCTCACTTCAAATAAAAAATACATCACACGTGCTACTTGCTAACCACAGGTTCCATTTCTTAATCTCAAATGAATGGCTTTATTGAACATATTCTCATTTTAGTAAAAAATTCTACCCTATCACTCACAGTTTCTAGGTCGAGCTAAAAATTGTTAGTGGATAAAGCACAGGCTTAAGTCATGTGTTGAAGTTCCAAAATATTTCTCCCTAACATCAACATTTACTTTAACAACCAAGGGAGAGAAGAATGATGTCTTCTACTAATAACACAAGAACAATCTCTTTTCCATTCTTTACCCTACTATTTCAAAATCCCCTATCAGCAATTATGCCATATATTGATGAAAAAGTTACTTGCTGAATATTGCATATTATTGCATCTTCCGTTAGGTGTTATATTTCTACTCCTAGATGGTAGATTTCAAGAAAGAATTGGCAGGGACCATATCTTAGTTATTTATTTTCCCCCAATCACTTAGTTAAAGGTTTAGATCATGTAAGGAAAAATGGTTAAATGAATAGGAACCTGTTTTCAAATCCAAGATACAGCAACAACACGAGCATTTATATAACACCTACTTTGTACTAGACACTGTGTTAAATGTTATACAAATTTATTTCATGAAATTCTCACAATGACTCTAGTAAGCAGGTGTTATTATCATAATTTCTTTTTCAAAATTAAGTAAACTGAGGCAAATATAGATTGAGTGACTTGCCCAAGATTACACAGCTAGTAAGTGTCTGGGCCTGGATTCAAACACAGAGGACATCAGTTAAGTATTAACCAATTAATTTATAATTAATTTTTAAGCTATTTATTATCAATGCATTTATTTTTCTATTAATTTGAGAGGCATCATTAAAATTGATCATAAAAGCCTCACAACCAAATGCAGAAAAGTACAAATATTAATTGTATCATTTTAGAAGATAGTGCTATAAAAATTATACACAACAAAGGGTCACAAAAAGACTAATAATTAATTTGAAAATATATAACCTTATTCTAAAGAATGAGTGGTTCAAAGAACAAATCATAGAAACAATCAATGATTGTTTCATTGAAGAGAATGACATCAAGGAATCAATTTACCAACTTTTTTTGTAAGTCATCCATAGCAGTATTAGGGTACAATTTATATCTCAAAATATTTACATAAATAAGGAAGAAAAGGGGTAAAACAATGAAATGCAGTTGCAAATAAAAAACTAGAAAAAAGAACAAGTTAATCCCACTCTCAATTAACTTATAGATTAGAAATTCTTAAAATCAAAAAAGCATTACTAGCATTGAAAATGGGAAAAACATTTAATTAATAAATAAGACAAGGAGTTGATTTCATGAAAAAATCAATAAAATAGAGAAACCATTGATTAGTTTGAAAAACAAAAAAAGAAGAAAACAAAATTACTAGTATTAAAAGTTATAGTTCCGGGTTAAGATGGCGGCAGAGTAAGAAGCAGCTCTTAACCTCTCCTGACCGAAACATACAAAACTCCTCAAGGGGACATAAAAACAAGTCCAGACGAACGGAGGAACCCCACAACAGGGCACAGCGTGGAAGGTACGTGGAATCGAGACATTTCCAAGCTATAAAGGGCTCTCACTCAATCGCGGGCTGAGCAACCGCCCCATCCCCACCCCCACCACACTCATCTATGCTCCGAACCCAGCTAAAAAGAAATAGGGCAAGTTTGGGGCACCCATCGAGTCATCAGCAGCTCCGGGACCTGTTACTGAGAGCAGCAAGACTTAGGACCCCATTAAGTCAAAAAAAGCACGCGAAATCTGAGCGCGCTTGCCGGAGCAGGACGCTGGGCTCAGAGAGCCGGCAGAGTAGAGGCGTGGGTGGAGGCAGAAACAGCCAGGAACTAAAGCCTAAGTGGGGAACCAGTGCAGACGGGTATAAGACTGTGGAAGCAGTGCCCTGAGACTTGTAAAGAAACCTCCAGCAGAGGATCAAGCACGAGGGCCCACCAGGGGGCTTGACCTTGGAAAAAACCAGAACTCAGACCTCAGGAGCCAATAGATTGCGAACAGACACTGAGCGTGAGGATAAAGCTGAGAAGCTGCTGGGCTAATGATGGCTACTCAGCATCAGGAGGTTCAGAAGAGAAAGAATAATAACAAAAAGAAGAAGTCTTTAACACTCGACAGCTTTTACACAGAGAAAATCCAGACAACCGAGCAAACAGAGGAGGAGAACAAACAAGCATCCGGACCCTCCTCAAATAAGGAAAACTCCTCACAAGCTATGGAAGAGTTCAAAACT
>NC_058133.1:378917230-378943876 GCF_016433145.1 Gracilinanus agilis
GAGGAAGGACTGCAGGAGAGGAAACATATAAGAAAAACAACTGCTTGAACGCATGGGTTGGGGTGGACATGATTGGGGATGTGGACTCGAAACTACCACACCAATGCAACTACCAACAATTTGG
Source organism: Gracilinanus agilis (assembly GCF_016433145.1). Lineage (NCBI taxonomy): Eukaryota > Metazoa > Chordata > Mammalia > Didelphimorphia > Didelphidae > Gracilinanus > Gracilinanus agilis. The sequence continues at coordinate 378,917,355 of NC_058133.1, forward strand.
AAATTGGTCTTGATCAAGGACACATGACAAAACTAGTGGAAATGCGCATGGGTAGGGGGGGTGCGGGGGGGGGGTTGAAGGGGAAAGGAGGAGCATGAATCATGTAACCATGTTAAAAATGAATATTAATAAATGTAAAAAAAAAGTTATAAGGGCAGAGAGTTCAACCAATGAAGAGGAACTTAGAGTAATTATTAGGAGTTATTTTGCCTAATTATATACCCATTAATCTGATAATTTAAATGAAATATATTAATATTTAAGGAAACATAAATTGCCTGGATTAACAAAAGAAGAAATAGAATACTTAATCCCAGTCCAGAAAAAGAAATTGAACAATTTATCAATAAATTCCCTAAGAAAAAAGACCCAAGACTAGAGGAACAAATAAGTGAATTCTACCAAACATTTAAAGTAAATTCGAATACTACATAAACTACTCAGAAAAATAGTCAAGAAAGGAACTCTACCTTTTTTATGACACAAATAGAATGCTGATCCCTAACCCAGGAAAAATAGAAACAGAAATAAAACTATGGACCGATATCTCTAATGAGTGCTATATATCATGAGGATGATATACTTTGCCTAGGTAGGCTTTATACCAGGAATTCAGGGATGGATCAATATTAGGAAAACTATCAACATAATTAACCAACCAACAGAAACCACATTATTTCAATAATTACAGAAAAAGCTTTAGAAAAAATACTATAATTATAGACAAAGCTTTAGACAAAATACAAAATACAATACAATTTCCTTTTAAAAACGCTAGAGAATATTGGGATAAATGGAACATTCCTCCAAATGATAAATGACATCTAAATAAAATTATCAACAAATATGTATAACAGGATAAACTAGAAATCTTCCCGATAAGATCAGGAGTGAAACAAGGATGCCAAGAATCACCACTACTATTCAATTTTGTACTAGAAATTCTAGCTACAGCAATAAGATAAGAATGAAATGAAGAAATTAGGCAATGAGGAAATAAACTATCACTCTTTGCAGATGATAGGGTGCTATACCTAGAATATTCTAGAGAATCAGTCAAAAACTAATCAAAACAAATGACAACTTTAGCACAATTGCAAGATGTAAAATAAGCCCACAAAAATCATGAGCATTTCTGTGCTACCTATTTGGGAAAGAGGTAAATTGTAAACCCATTCAGGCATTTCTACAAAATATGAAGAATAGTCATTTTTAGGCAGAATGGCAGAATATATAATCTGCTAAAATAGCCTTCAAAAATCCAACACCATCTCCTCACCAGAATGAAGCAATTAATTTCTTTTGGAAGGGAAAGGGATTATTATAAGTGGTTCTTCAGATATTACTTCCTCTCAATATATGTTTGATAAATACTGACTGCTTAGCTGAGTTTCTTTATTTTGTTATTAGAACATCAACTTTCATACATATGCACACACACATATCTAACCCAAACAGTGCCACTCCCACTTACAACAATGAATTTTAATAATAGCAATTTTTCAAAACTGTCTATGTTTGGTAATCTTAAGCAAAAATCCCAAATTACATTTTTATTGTGAATCTTATAAGAACAGGAAAGCCATGAAAAATGCGTTAGAGATCCTTAGAACATCACTTTCATATATGTCAAATTTGATGAAATTCAAGTTAATAAGGAGGCAGAAAAGGAAGGCAGCAGATGAAATATTTCAGAAAACATATTACTAAATCTTTCCACATTGATGACTTTCTTTTTTAGCAAACTTATTGTTATAGAAAAATAATAGGAAAATGGAATTTTAAAATGTATTTTCACTTGATGTGAGCATACTATATATATTTGTTGTTTTCCCAGAAACCTTTCATCTCACTCTCCCTTACACCATAACCAAAAAAGGAAAGAGAACAATCAATTCAGAAGCCAGATCAATTGCCTATTTTAATCTCCATCACAATGAATGCAGGATTCTCCACCTCAGTTCTGAAAGTGAATGACAAGTCTATTTTGCTGAAATTGATTTCGTAGATCTGTGAATTGGAGAAGCAGAAATATGCTGAAAATACTATAGAACCTAGAAGGAAGGTTCTTTTGTCTTAAACAGCAGTATTTATTCCTATATTTCTGTTCAATAAACCACTTAACATTTTTATATCAACTCTGTAAAAAAATCCTGTTAACAGGTATTAAGTATCTCACCCTGCTATATCCTCAATGGCTTACCTATTTATTACATTTTACAAAATGGAACTGTGAGAAAATTCAGTTCTAGTTTTTGTGATTGATGAGATAGAGCATTTAATTCTGCTTTATGCCTCCATGCCACCAGAGCTATTGTCTGTCAATGATTTTTTTTTATCAATCTTAACCTTTTTAAGTTTAAATTTTTTCAAATGCATTTCCCTTTCTCTCTGTCTCTCTCTTTGTCTCTTGTCTGTCTTTGTGCCTCTGTCTCTGTCTTTCTCTCTTTCTCTGTCTCTCATACACTAATTACTTGACTAATTGTCAACCAACTATGGAATTGAGAGGCATGAAAATAGGTTGTTAATAGAAATCAAGAAATGTATCAAAAATCAAAGCATGAAGGATTGTAACAGAATGTCATCTCATTCACTCTTCAGGTTCCAAGAAGAGTTTACATTATGTGAAATTGTAGACTTTTTTAAGAAAGAAGAGAACTAAAACAGCATCTTTTTTAGAAGTGATGAAATCAAAGCTCAAAAAGTTAAATGATTTTACTTATGGACACACAACTAATTTACAATAGTTCCATCTTCATGCTTTAACATGAATTTCAAATATGGATGATAGTCAGTGTGGAGATAGAAGGCAGAAAATAGTCTATAATGGCAATATTAATGGCAAATAAAGTCGTTTTTTGCTTTGTCCATAGAATGCAGAAGAGAGAGCTAGAAAAGTGAATTGAGTTTAAGTAAGGAAAGAAATTTTGTGGTTTTATTGTTGTAATTACTTTGTAAAAATTTATTGTGTGTTTATCAACGTAAAATGCCTTTTTTCTTTAGAATTTTGAAATAAAATTAATTATAACTGTTCTGATCTCAATATGAACATATATGTACATATACATACAGATATAAATCTTTAGAGAACATATGTGATTTGAGAATCAAAAAAAGACATGTAAGCCAATCAGACTTACTTGTATTTTCATCATCTGATTATTTTCAGTGCTTTAAGAGCAAAAATGGATTGGACAACAATGACTCATTTGATTCTGAATGGTCCACTTGGCAACAATCAATATGATAAAGAATTCTATTATTTATTCTGGTCTTTAAATACTACCGAAGGTATCATGAAATGGAATGGAGATTCTCCATAATAAAAACTTGGGCAAAAATTAGCCTTAAAAAATAAATAAATAGAATAATAAGAATCAGAGATCAGAAATCTTTTGGCAGGATGAGTAATATATCATCTCACTGGGAAAGACCAATAGCAATATCCTTGTAAGAAAACTATCACTTCTATTAATCTCCAACCTGAATAATTATCAGTGGGGTACCATTAAATAGCAGTGGGCATTGAAAAGGAGTCAGTGTGATGAGGGGAAACTCAGACTGTAAATAATGATGATAATGATTGCAAAGAAAAATTAACTGTAGGGCACATTAACAAAATTTGTCCATAGACCAAATTATAGAGGAGTACAACAGATTCTCAGCATTTACACAATTGGCCTTGAGTCAACTGGATGAGATTTAATTTAGATAAATGCTAGATAATAAACCTTAGAAAAACAAGAGCAAAGCAGAATTCAAAAAAGTTCAAAAACAAAATATGAAGAAAGATGGTATAGAGGGGCTATATTGGATAGAAAATTAGATGTAACCATGCCTTCTGAATATGTTGTAGCAATGTATTCTTTATTTTTATGAGGTTAGTTTTATGCTTGGGTATAAGACAAGCTTGCTAAGACAAGTAGATAATTCCTCCTTTGAGGCTATTATCAAATAGAACATAATATAGGCTTAACTCCTTTATCATCAATCAGCAAGCATTTACTAACTGTGTAATATGTGCTTACACTCTCCTAAGCATCTTGGACACACGTCAAATATTCCCTTAATTCAAGAAGTAATTTTGTAGTAGTATATACACATCAAAGTATAGAGACAATGAACAAATATTATTTTTAAGTGGGAAAGTCCTAATAGATGAAGGATAACAAAAGCTTAACTCTGAAAGAGTAGTTATTTCACTTATTTATTTATTTATTGGTTCAGTGATTGAATTAGAGGTACTTAAGGAAGATAAGATAAAACATTATTTCACAGATAAATATTCTGCTCTTCATTCAGATGATTAGATTATATGACATAATATTCAGTGTCCTCTCATAAATTGGTTCATCAAAAGCAGCAATAATGTATGAGTACTAAATAAATTATTTTCCATGTAATTGTGTGTGTGCCTCATATATGCAAAATCTCAAGGGGCCAATTTAGATATAAATTACTACTATTAAATTAGCATGATATCTGTCAAGGTATCATTTCATGACTAAATTTTTACATAACATTCCCTATTATTTCAGTAGAAATGCTGTGTTTTATTTAATCAACAAGTATTTGTCAATTGGGAAAAGGACTGCTAGACATTAGTGATGTAAATATAGAATTCAATAATCCCAACTGACAAGGAGTTATTATTGTAATGAAAATGAAAAATTTATTTAAATATGTATGGTATAAATATAAAATAATTAAATGTATAATAGTTTTGGAGGGAGATAATTAGAAGGTGATCAGAAAATGTTCCATGTGGACTATGATACCTGAGATGTTTCTTAAAGAAGAAGGATGTTATGAGGCAAAAATTAGAAATGATTGCAGTCCAAGTATTGGGGGATAGGGGATGCAGATTTATAGAGATGGGAGATGGGATATTGATTAGTGACAAAAGAGAGAAGGCAAGTTTGGCAAGATCACAATTTGTAAGAGGGGGTCTAATGTAAAAAATGGGAATATGTTGGAAAAGTTTTAAAAAACTAAACTGTATTGCCTATAGATTACAAAGTCCTTGAGTGAATGGTTAGTTTTTTAACTATTTTTGTATCCCAAACATTTAGCATAATACCTAAATTAGGTACTTAATAATAAAATGAATGGATGGATGGATCGTAGAGGGAAAAAGAAGTCACTGGATTTGATCATCACGAGAAAAATTAGATTCATAAGTTGATTCAACATTTTCTTCACCCATTAAGGTATTGTTAAGTTAGCTAAGTAGAAAAGCACCATGATCATAACTGCAGTTAAGGAAAATTATTTTGATAGCAGTGTTTAGGATGATCTAGATTGGGACATTTTGAGGCAAGGAGACAAATGAAGAGACTGTTGCAATAATCTAAATCAGTGGTTCCCAAATTTATTTTTTGGCCTACTACCCCCTTTCCAGAAAAAATATTACTTAGCGCCCCCTGGAAATTATGAAACTATTTATTGAACTCAGAATAAAATGTAATACAAAAAAAAATAAATATGTGGCCATCACCGCTCTCCTGGATCACTGCAGCACCCACCAGGGGGTGGTAGCGACCACTTTGGGAATCACTGATCTAAATGAATAATGAAGGCATGAAGTAAGACATTAGTTGTATGGGCAGTAGAAAGGAATGATTTTGTGTGAGAGATATATTGATAGTGAAAACATCAATTTTTTTCCATTAATTTATTAGATGGAGTAAGAGAGAGCTAGGTGTCCATAACAATGCTCATATAAACCCAAGATGGTGGGGAAATGGTGGTAACTGAGCTTAAAACTGGAAAAGGAGAGAGTTTAAGGGAAAATGAGTTTAGTTTTAGACATTTTCAAGTTACTATGTGTCCAGGACATCTAATTTTAAAAATCTGATGATGTAGGAGTAAAACTCAATAGAACATGGGACAGAATATATAGACTTGTAAATAATTTTGTAGTCAATTGGTAATTTCTCCCATATGTCCATAGTAGATGGCAAGCTCACAGAGAGGGAAGGGCTAGAGTGGGGGGAAAGAGTAGAGGAGAGAAGGATAGAATGTGGTCCATACTATGAAAGAAGATGATAAGAACAAGAAGGATGAAAAATTACTTATATGAAGTGATACAAAATAAAATTAGTAGAAACCAGGAGAATGTTGTACACAACAACAACAATAAAGTTCAACTATAAATGCCTTAAAAGCAGTGAAAGGATCCAGGACAATTCCAAGGGGCTCATAACAAAACAAAACAAAAAACAAACAAAAAAATAAAGACCAAAAAAAAAAAGTTTATCCACTACCATAGATGGAATTGACAAAGTCTGAATGCCGATTGAAGCATAGCATTCTTCATTTTATTTTAATTTCATCGTGGATATTTCTCTAGCGTAAGTGAGATATACCTTCTTTCACATTTTGACAAATAGAAATATGTATTTAATAACACATGTACAACCTATATCATATTTCCTGCCATCTTGGTGAGTTTGGAGGATGGGAAAGAGGGAATGAACATGAATGCAAAATGTCAGAAAATGATTATTAAAATGTTTTCACATATAATCTGGAAAAAATCAAAATTAAAGAAATAAAATAGAAAAATAAGATAGAGCAATTAGAGAGACCAGATTTGGCAACAAAGGATCATCTGTAACTTTGGATAGAACACTTTCATTTGAGGTTGGAAGTCATAATGCAAAAGGTTGAGGAATGAATGAGAAGAGAAGAGAAGACTGGGCATAGTAGCTTTTTCAAGGAGTTTAGTTGAGAAAAGGAAGGAGCAAGTAGCAAGAGAGAGAGAAGAAAGGTGTGAGAATAGAGAGTAGATGGCTGAGGTTGCAAGTTGTTGAAGACAGATGGGGTCAACAGCACATTTGAAAGAATGGAAATAGGTAAAAAAGGACTATGCTTTTGCAAGAATCTGGAGCAAAGATGACAGTGTGATAATGTCAAGTTGTTTTATGTTGAAGAAAATGTAAAAAACAAGGAACTCATGTCAAATGGCCTCTTTTCTACCTAAAATTGATGCAAGGTATTTTGTTGAAGGGAATATAGAGGGGGAAGTTCAAAGGGAATAGGTTTGCAAGAGTCTGTGGCTCAGCCCCAAAGTAGGAATAGACAGTCTGAATGCAAATTGACATACAGACCACAAAATATCAGAAAACAAATCATAAAAATTGTATTTACATGCAATCTGGAAAAAATTAAAAAGTTATAATAAAGAGTGTGAGTAGTGAAATAATGAATCAATTAGAGAGGAATAGAACGATTGACTTGCTGAAGTCACTGCATAGTTGATGCTGAAGACAGGAATTTTTAAAGTACATATTTTGCAAAGTTATAAATAGGAGGAGTGGTGCAGGAATAATAGCCTTGTACTTTGATTAGGCAAGAGGGCATGGAATTTGAGAATATAGAATAGTGTCGAGTTGGAATAGCTGATTTTTCAATGAAGATCGGCATTGTTTTTTAGATGTTTCCTTTAATTCCAAGAGAGAATAACTACCACTGACAAAATACAGATGACATTTTATATTCTTTAAACATTTCCTTTCAAATGTTCTTACAATGTATTTTTACTTACTTTATTTAATTTCTTAGTAAAAATTATGGATTTATTCTTCCATTACAGTGAAGGAAAGCAAGGCATTTATGCTAAAGATGCATGATAACATGGTGATATGTGGTTATAATAAATTAATAGTAAAATATTGTTATACTGGAAATTATCACCTCTTTGTAAAAAAAAAACAAAATTTTAAGAACTGAAATTTTGGTACATACTTCTCTTAATACTATTTCAATGGAGACTCTAAAAATTCCCATGTTTAAAGACACTTTATATCTGAACCCTATCATATTAACTTCTTAGATATTGTGTAATTTCCCATGTGATTATTTGAACATTTTTTTTTATTTTTAAACAACAGAAGTGATACAGTATATTGTTTTTATTTTCCTCTCTGGTTAATAATATGTTGACTTTCTGAAGGTTTCGTATTCAGCTCTACTTAAATCTTACATTGTTAATATTTTAAAATGAATCAAGTATTGGTTATCTCAATAAAATATTTTTCTACCTTTCTTCCCAACAGTATGCTGTCTGGCTAGTCCTCTGGGTTACATGGAATGTTTTTGTTATCTGCTTCTACTTGGAGGCTGGAGATCTCTCCAAGGTAATTTACTATCTAACTTATTTCAATCGTTAGCAGTGAGTTAGCAGCCAATTCCTGAAACTAAACTTTCTTTATGAGCCCCCCCCACCCATTTTCAGATAGATGAGTGTAGCCCAGTGGCTACTTCCAATGTATCACATATTTTGAACAACTTTGAAAGTTCTTTAATTAAACGTTTATAAGTATATCACAGATAATACTTAGTAAGTAAAATGGTGTTGATATTAATTTTTGCCATCCTTGTTCAATAAAGATTTATACAAATGGTTTGAATAATTAAGGACTTTGGCAAAAGAATGGTGTCTTTTTTTTGGCAACTCACGTCTGAAAGAAAGAGTCTTGGTTGAAATTATTTATCTTTCCTTTTGCTTTCCTGGTTTTTTTAATACCATAATGGAACAATTATATTATAAGATGTCATAGCTAAATGAATTGTCACCTAAATTAGACTGTTTACTATAGAAATAAGAACACAAATAAAATTAAAAAACCAAATCTAGTTTGAAAGTACTCTCTGAAAGACATTTTTATTGTCTACAACTCGTGAATGATGAAGCTAACTTTCCCATTTTGTACATATGATATGAGAAATCTTGGTTTTGCTTATGGGTATAAGCTTGTTCCCTATAAGTTTCAGAATTCTGTTTTTTTCTTTTTTGTAGTTTTAAGAATATCTATATCTGGCAATTCACCCCCATATTAATTGAAAATGAAATATAAGATTTTATGTTCATCTCCAGTATTAGAATTTCTGTTGCATATTACTATGAACATAAATGATGTAAATATAATATTATGGATATAATATTTTATATACATATTTTTGCCAGATTAGTCAAATTGAATGCTGTTGGGCTAGGCTTTTTGCTCTTCTTATTAAAAGAATATTGGAAGCATAATTCTTAAATTGGAGTTTGTATTCTTCACATTTTAGTCCTGACTTCCTTTTACCAAATAGTTATTTTATCTTGCAAAAGATATTTTGTCTAGGCCTCAGTGTCATTATCCGAAAAAAAATGGTTATGAGAACAAATGTTTTCTAAGATGCTTTTTAGTTATAAAATGTGTCAAAGTTTTTAGGATGAACAACCTACCCTGAAATTCAGACTTGTGGGACTTAAAATTTTTGCTCTAATAAAGACTAACATTCTGGAGAATATTTTGAAAACCCATTGGCTTTACTTTTTTTAAATTATTTGTCTCAGACAAAATGTAATGTTAACATAAGGAGGCACAGATTTACAATATGTTAGAACTAGAAGGAACTTTAGAGATCCAGTGGTGTCAAAGTAAGAAAAAAGATAGATCCCTATGGGGCACAAATTAACTTAGAAAACCACAAATTAATATCTTCTGTATTTTGTTTTGACAAATATTTCTCAAATACATTTTAACTGGGTTTGGACCTACCTCATGAGTTCTGCAAGTATGAAGTGATGAGTTTCTCACCTATACATTCTAGTCCATCTTTTTCACTTTAAAAATGGGTAAACTGAGGCCCAGAGAATTGAAATCTAGGTGGCAGCTTTCCAATTTGAATTTGTATCACGTATAAGGATGATATTAGAAAATAAGTATTGTTTATTAGTTTAGAGATAAGACATAGAGAAGCTGCCTTGAGAAAGAATTGGAGTTTCAAAAGAGCTGAGAAAGAGTGTCAATTTCAAGTCTAACTTTTTTTTTCTGTGACACTTATTCTCTTTGAAAGTAGCAGTTGGTCTCTGGCAGTTGGCGGAATCACTCAAAGAGACTCTCTCTGAGGGCTTGGAGGAGTTAATATCTTTGCCTCTTGCTTTCTCTCTATCTGAGGTAGAAGAAAAGGAGGGAAAGACCTGAAGGAGCTAAGTGTTTTCTTTTTCCAATTTGGGAAACACTATTGACTATCACTGTTTTATAGATTGTTTTAACTCTGAGAAGACCAAAGAAAACCCAAGTCTTTGGTGTGGACTAAGTCTTTTAAGGCTCAGAGTTCTAGATTGGTTCTTGCTGAGACTCAGCCAGATAGTGTTTGCTATTTGTATAACTTGGAGGCAAAGTTAAGAATTATAAGAATAATAGTGTTAGTTTATTTAGAATGGTAAAAATTTGGATGTCAGATAAGAGAGGATCAGTGTAGCTTGTGGACACAGGAGAACAGTTCCTTGCAGAAAGGGGAGTTTTATTTGGGTGGAGTTAGAATCTCTTAAAGTTAGAAATCCTTCTTATCCTTATATTTTTAATAAATAGTTTATTTTTCTATAACTAGAGTCTCTTTAGCATCCTTGTGCCTAGACCTGAAGGTAAGTTCACTTATGAGTTTCACTTCACAAATACAAACTGAAGATACTTCGCAAGCACAGCAAGAAGAGCATCTAAATCAGTTTATAATCCATAATCAATTCATTTACATATAATTTTATTATATATATACAAGACCTAATGTGTACTTTTTCAACCTTACCATGAACAAAAAAGATTTTTCAAACATAGATGTTTTTTTATGCTCAATGATGCTAATGAACTAATTTGTTAGGATAGTCTTTTGAACAACTACATAAATAAATAACTTTGTAAGTAGAAGAGGAAAAATAAAACAATGAATAAAGTTATTAATTTTCTCCTCTTGGATTCAGTGGAGAAAAATAATAATCAGCTAACTAAAATTCTCTACTGGTACCTGGTGAAGAAATAATAGAGGAAAGCCTCAGAACACTGGGTGAGGCTGAATTGTGTGAAATTATGGTAGCCAAGTGTTATACAGGTTGGGTAGTCATTGGTGGACTATGATCTCCATGGTTGGAGAGAGTTACAAAATTCTTGAGAATAGTTCCATTTGAGTTCATTAGAGGCATTTGCCATATCTGAGTATTTAGTTTGGACTTTACTAAGACAAGGAATTGATTTAAAAAGGAAAAAGAAATAGAGGAGGAAAATAGTATTAGAACTAAAAACCTGCCACCTACTCTAGCCAACAGAAAAATAACTTGTAACATGAATATTTAGTATAACTAAAGATAGTAAGACCTCTGTATTGCCTTATATCAAGTAGCTAGACATTGCCTGTGTTGAAGCCAGATTTCTCCATTTACTACTTTGATATATATATAGATATATACAAACACATACATATACATAAACATATACATATGTGTGTGTGTAAATATATACACACCCTGAATTGCTCGGGGTCATACAACTAGTAGGTATCTGAGGCTGGATTTGAATCTAAGTCTTCTTGACTCCAGGCGTCACACTCTATCTACTGTGCCACCTATCAAGCTCTTTCAAGATAGAGAGAAAATAAGTGGAAGGCACATTACAAAATAGTAAAAAACTCTATTTAATAAGAAAAAAGTTAATGTCTACCAAATTAGCAGTATCTTTAATATTTTTCTTAGTTTGTTATCAAAAACTTAGAATCTCTGCTTTGTATAATCATTTAAATGATTTTAAAATGGCATTATTTGCCATATTCTAAAGCTAAGGCAGATAGTGATGAATAGACTATTGGAAGGTAGTATAAAACATCTTCTAGACTGCAAGGGAAAATATTCCAAACATCATTCTTATACAAATTTGTTCCAGTCCAAAGCTGGTGTATGGCAAATGTTGAATACCTCTAAATAGACATGATTTCATTGATTTGTGTACTTCCTTCAGTGACATAGATTGCATCTTCTTCATACTTCAAGTGCCTGCATAACATGTATATTTTGATACTTAACCTTTGTGGCATAGTTCAATGGAAAGAAAATTTGATTTGGATTAAAAGAGTATGGTTTCAAATTCTAATAATTCTATCATCTGTGTGATCTTGTGTAAGTCACTTGACATCTGTAAAATGATAAAATAAGACTATATAATATCTCATTCTCCTTCCAGCAATAAATCTATGGATCTATTATTTCCTCATGGGTATGCTTCTAGCAAAACAGCACAACTGTGACTTAGTAAAAAGTCACTAGGAACTTCTATTGTGGAAGAATGTATCATACTATTACCAATTAAGTCATTAGCCTTTTCCAAAAGAGTTCAGTTGGTCCTGAAATAATAACCAGATGGTCCTCAACTGTGATTTATTAGGAATTAGGAAATTCCATCTCCAAACTAAGATTGGCATTTTGTCTATAAATTGTAATTTCAGAAAGTTAGCTGGTTCATTGAAGAGTTAAATGCATTGATTGGATTCACATAGCTAGCAGGTGTCAAAGACAGAATTTGAATCAAGGTTGTCCATACTCCAAGGCTAGCTCTCTCTGTATCATACAATGCTCCCTCTCATTTATTTACATTTTATTATGACCTTAATAAAAAAAAACCTCAAATGTACTTAAAATCATGGAGGGTGGGAAAATGGGAATGTGAGGGTAATAATAAAATCATAATTCTTATTGGCTACCCTATTATATATGTACACATATACACAGATCTTCACTCTTTCCATGTTTGCTCTAAGAAATAAAAGAAAAATATGTTAACAGACCTGTGATGATGCTCATGGATATATTTATTCCTCTCAAGCAAAACATGAAAGGCCTTGAAATGTATTGATCCAGGTAGACTCAAAATAGGAAATACTTAATAACTTTGGGGAAAGCAGAATATTAGCCTATATTTTCCACTATGGATTTCTAGGAAGTTCTGAACTTCAAGGGGCATGTTAGCACAATGTATTCATAGAATTGATTGATAAAATTACCTGTTATTAATCAATGCCTTAAACATATTTGTTTATGTGTGCATGCATGAAGATGGACATTCTTATGATGGTGGTAGAAAGAATTTGAGAAGTAAAGAATTATTTTTTTTGCTTCTTAATAGAGTGAGGTGACTCAACCTGGAAATAAAAAAGTCCTTCTTTCGTGCTTTTTGCTATTTAGTCCATTTTGTTATTAATACTAAATAAGTTAAAGTTACCAACTGATTTAGATTAGCAGGTAAATCATCCCTAAGCATCTTAAACTTCTTGAAATTAGCTATAAAGGACACAGGCCATGAGATGGGTTTACAACTGCTTCTTATTATAGCCAAAAAACCCTGTAAAGACTTTGACATTTTTAGTACCGTGAGATTATCACCTGCTTAAAGGACTGGAGGAACTAACGGATTACCACTCAGCATCACTGCAGAGCTGATTGGGGTCTTTGCCAGTGGTCAGGGGAGGTAAGGATGCATGATAGAGACCAAGCTGGTTCTTTCTACAGCAATCACTGAATTTTTTTTCCCCTAAAACCTGGCTCCATATGCATCTAAAATCAGTAGGATTTGTTTTACTTCAATGCCAACAAAGAAAAAAGGGAAAATGCCTAGGAGTGGGGGGGATGATGATGTTGGGAACAACTAAAGCTCCTATGGACATATGGTTTTATGATTGGGATCATATACGGGCACAGCACGCCCTGCTGCAGAGTCGTCTTTCTTTATGGCATTTCTCTGATCCTTTGCCTCACCATTAGCCCCTACACCCCTGGCTGTCAGGCAAGCCTTTCAGCAAGGTACCATGACCAATGAAAGGAAATTGTTCAGGCGGCTCGAAAAGAACAGACAGGATTGCTTCTTAAAGCTCACATTTTGCTTCCACACAGGAAAAGCCCACACAGCCAACCAAAGATGAATTCTGACCTAATTTATACATCTCTGCTGTCCCCCATAATCCATTTTGTTCAAAGGAATTCCACAGTAGAATGAGTTTTAATGATATTTTCCTTTTTTGAATAATCACCTGAAAAAAATGTAGAGCAGATATGTACCTCTACTGGCTCACTGAGGTGATCTAGTAAGCCCAGGGAGGGCCAGTTTAGTTTAAGAAAAGGGAAAATGATTGCATCTAAATTTTATATGAATACTTACATTCTCTCCACTCCAATTGGTGTCAGAACTGCAGTGATTTCAATGCCCATATGCTCAAACAGAGAAAGTCAAGGTAGGGACTTGCTGCTAAGAGCAACCTTTAAATCTTAAAGATGTGAAATAGTTTAGCTGCAAAAGTATAAAGCGTCTTATAGGACATCCTGGTTAGTAATGGCCCTTTGGCAATGAAGCAGTTAATAAAATCTGTTCTCTTTCATTTTACAACCTAAAGCTGGTTTTAGCAGAGTCCATGAAAATTTAATCATTTTCTTTTAACAAACAATCAAAAGGATAACTCTAAAGGGCAAAGTTTTATGTGTTTTTCCCTTTTCCTACTCTAAGGGGTTGACAAAGGTAAGATTATAACATTTAATTCTGTAGTTGCTGGGTCTGCCTGATATTTCTTAAAGAAATATAATGCTAAAAGTGATCAAACAATCAATGGTGAATGGAAAGTACATAGATACATAAAAGCATGAAATGAGAACGCAGAAAATATATATAATAATGACACATAGGATATACAATTTAAAAAAAAAAAGGTTTTCTCTCCCATCACTCCCAAGCTACTGGTTTTTGTATGACTTGCTTTTGTTGATAGAGTTAGAGTAGATAGGGATTGTATTGTGAGGTTGTTTTTCATTTGAAACAAGAATATGTGTTTGAGAATTTTCTGTATAATGAATATGGAAAGAAGTATAACAATAAATATTTTGAAGTTTTCACTTTGAATGTCCCTGTTGAACCAGCTCTGCTCACCACACCAGTGATCTCCAAAAATACAAATAACTCAAAGGAGTATGTGATCAGCCAAATGGAGGGCAAGATGTGTTGTTTTACTATCTCTCTGATAACCATTCTATGGGCTTGTCTCCAATCAGAATCACGTTTTATCACCACCCTTTCCTTTCTCTGTGTTTGCTCCCAATTTTCCCCTTCCAGCCCCACTTGGACCCCTCAGAGAAGTTATGATTTAACCTTGACCTTGACACCCTGAGTTAACACAGGTGCTTGTTATAGCATTTCATCTTGTGGCTCCATAAGTTGCCTATTTCATAATTCTGTGTCTGGGAACAGTGATTGGTAAATCAGAATTTCTCATCCCACTCATTCCCACTCCCAGTTTTCTTTTTGTTTGATCAGAGTGAATGATGCAGAATGACTAGGTATATATTGGATCTCAGATCACTTTCCTGTTTGTTTTCTCCAAATCCTATCTCTCTTCTAATGTTGTTATTTATATGGATGCCAATGGTACCCACATACCACATCATTCAGTTTCAACAACCACAATAGCATCCTCCACTCATACTCCTCCTCATCCATTCCATTCAGTCAGCATATCTTGTCATTACTCACTACTAAGTCCACAACCAATGGACCTAAAAACAATGAGGTGCCTACTATGTAGCAGACATTCTTTTAAGCAGTAGGTATAGAAATATGAAGGATGAAACAGTCTTCTTTCAAAGTACTTACATCCTACAATTTTCACAGACTACATTTATGTTTCTTCACATTAATTATCCTTGTACCAATTCATCTAATGCCTTTTTCAGGTCTTCAGCACCTCTTGCCTAGCTTGAGGCTCCTAATAAGTGTGCCTGCTGCAAGTTTCACCCCATTTCTATTAATTCTCCACATAAATACAGTGATTTTCCTAAAATGTGTATCTGACCACTTTCCATCCGTACTCAATACACTTAAGTGGTTTTCTATTGGGTTTTGGATCAAACATAATTTCATCTTGATCTCATTCTTTTTAATTCGTATTTATGTGTCAGTTTTGTGCTATACATGATTATTAATTCATCAATACGACTATGTAATTTATACATAAAATGTAATTATTAACTGATGGGAGTATATTATTATTTAATTTTGGACACCACGGCATAAGACAATCCATAGATGGCTTAAAAAACATTAACATTTGAAGCACCAGCCAAGTTGGTGTGGAATTCTACTACTAATGTAAGTGAATGTTTCAAGAATAATAATTTATTAGTAAAACCTAACTTCACTGTTCTGGAAAATGGATGATATTCTGACATTTTCCTCAAGTTATTGAATTCTCTTAGTGACAAAATAAAATGGTCAGTAGAGGATATTATAAAGAACACTGACCTTAGAATTACCATATCTTTCTGATCTTCAGTTAACTCATCTATAAAATGGGGATAATATTTACAGGAGAAGAAGCACAATATAATGGATGGATGCCAGGTCTTCAAGTCAGGAAAACTTTGAAGAATGTTCAAATTCTATCTCTGATATATGTGACTATGGACAAGTCTTTTATTCCCTTATCATTCCCAGGCAAACTTTTCAATAAATAACCTGCAAAGGAGCTCCTGATCTGTGTTAATAGGAGTTTTCACACATGAGTTCTTAATATCAATAAAATTTCACATATAAGAACAAAGAAAAAAGTCTTACATACCTACATCACCTGGCTGTTATTTAAATGCTTTGTAAATTAAAAAATGAAAATTACTTCATGAAAGGTAACTACTATTTGGACATGAATCCAGTATTGATTTTTTTGTGGGGAGTGATAATGCATACTTATTTTTTATATTTCTCAGATTAAATGGATAATTTTAATAATTATATTAATAATTAAATTATTACATTAGGCAATCCATGTTCTTTCCCCCAAAATTCACACCATCCTTCTTCCCCAATATGGTAGGCAATTTGATATTTGTTGTATGTATGCTATCATACAATACATAATTCCACATTTATCATGTTATGAAATAAAACACATATAGCTTATCCTAGAGGAAAATTAGTGGAGGAAATAAAGTGAGGAATGGTATACTTAAATCTACAGACTTCATCAGTTCCTGTTATGATAATGAATAATCATTTTTGTGTATCCAATATTAATTATGAAGTAATATCTTTGTTTAATCAGTTAACATTTATTAAATGTCTACTATGTTCCAAGTCCCACTTTAAATTCTGGAACTTATAGTCTAATAGGGGATACATCATGTGAGTAATTATGTAAATTATTCTATATATGTATATGCAGAATTTATATATGCCTAAATGCATAGATATACATACATATTCATAGGTATACACACACACATATATATATAAAATATTCATACATATATAAATCAATAAAGAGAAGCAATAGTATTTTGGGGGATGCTGAAAGGCTTTATTGTATATATTGGAATTTTAGCTGGGACTTGGATGAAGCCAATGAAGGCAAGAAGCAGAGGTAAGAGAGTGGCCACTTTAGTCAAGGGAAGTTGCCAGTGAAAATGCCAAGAACTAAAAGATGGAATGCCTTGTGAGGCCATTGTCATTGGATTGCATAATGTGGTTCAAGAAGACTGATAAGGTGAGAGGAGAGAGAGGTAAGGTTATGAAGGACTTTTATTGCAAAAAAAGTTATTTTACATTTGACCTTGGCAGTGATAGTAGTTATTGGAGTTTATTGAGTGTGTCAAAGTCAGATCTGCAAGTTAGTCAAATATCTTTGGCAGCTGAATGGAAGATGGCTTGGAATGTGTGTGTGTGTGTGTGTGTGTGTGTGTGTGTGTGTGTGTGTGTGTGTGTGAAGGGGGTGGAATTGAAGCTTGGAGATCCAATAAAAAGCTCTTGTTATAGTTTAAGCACGAGGTGATAAGCTACTGCACTAAAGTTGTGGCAGTATCAGAGGTGAGAAGAAGGTATATTTGAGAGATGGTGTAAAGGTATAATCAATAGGCCTGGCAACAGGTTGGATATGGGAGTGGGAGGTGAGGAAAAAATGAAGAGCTGAGCATGACATTGGATTTGCAACGTTGGGCAATTCAGAAAATGTGGGTGTTCTTGATAGTGAAAAGAAAGTTAAGAAGAAGGAAGGTTTTGGAAGTAAAGATAATAAATTGAATCTTGAATATGCTGAGTTTAATATATATAAGGGATGTAAGTGTAAGATGTCCAATAAGCAATTGGTGACATAAGATTGTAGAACAGCACAGAGGCAAGACTTGGGTGAGTAGATTTGGGAATTACATAAAGATGATATTTGAATTTGTGGAAGCTGGTAAAGTCATTAAGCATACCAGTATAGAGGAAGAAGAGAAGAGAACCCAGGACTAAGCCCACTGGGTCAGCCATGGTTAGCTGTTGTGATTTAGATGAAGATCCAGCAAGAAAGGCTGAGAAAGAGACATTCAATAATAGAAGGAAAGTCACAAGAGAATAGTATCACAAAACACTAAACAGAAGAGAATATCAAGTGGAAGAGGTGTTGTGAGTCTCAAATTGGGAGGAGGGATTTTATTAAACAAGTGAAAAAATGTAAAATAACTTTAATATTTCTTCAATTTAATTGCTAAAAGAACAATTATGTAAAAATCCACAACAACATACTGTTAACAACGTGTTGTAATGAGCAACAGTTAAGATTGCTTGGTTGTAGTTTCCATACTGGGTTAGTTAATGGTTTAAATGTCAGGGTTGCATATAAAAATCTCAAGGCAACCTGCGGGTTGTTTAATTTTGAGCATATTACCTTCCTGGGATGATGTTTTAACAGATGTCCTGTTAAGATAACAGAGGAACAAAATTAGCTTGCAACTCAAAGCATCTGCTTAACTTTGTAGGTAAATGCCTTTGAGCATTAAATCTGACCTGGGTTGTTGGATTAATAGCTGTGAGAATGTTTCCAGTAAATGACTTTTTTTTTGGCTTTCTTACTCAGGGCAGATTTGACATGCTTGATCATATATCTAATAGATGGAAATCGAAAGCAATATTGGCAACCAGCAGAGCTTTGCTAGATTGAGGGTGCATTTACAGGTAGATACAATTCAATGTGCTCATAGTTATCTTGACTTGCAGCAATTCTTTAAATGTATGTTGCCTACCAATTAGGAGAGAACAAAGTATAAAATAAGCAGTTATCTGCAATTTTAGCTATGCCTTTGTAGCCAAATATAATTCCCCTTCACTTCTGTTCCATAATAAGGCAAGAACATAGAAGCTTTTTGGTATTCTGATGGTGTGCATAGACCTATATTTCATCAGACTAGGTTAACTCCTTACTCATTAAGGACTATTAACTTACCACTCTTAGTTGCTCTTTTAGGTCAAGTGAATCTGAGCCTGCAGAATGTAAAGCTTTCTTTGTTATTTATATTATTATATAAGAAATTTCAACTCTTTGCTTCCTCCTTTTCCTGATACATAGCAAAGCCTTAGCAAGTGATTGTTCACTGACTACTCCTGCTGCTTTGCTTTGCTTTGAGACAAGGGGTATGGTGGAGAGGGAGGTAGGACTGCCTTGTATCTAGGTGTTAGAAAATAAAACTCTAATCATGTGGGCTATGGATGATGATGCTGGCCATTGCTTTGAAATCAAAGCAATCAGCATTGAGCATTTGTATTTTACTGGTTGGACAAAGAAATACTGAGAAGAAATTTGCTGACTTTTTTTGAAATCATGTTTTTAGAGACATGCATAATTGAGTAGTGATGTTAATCATTATACTCCTCAATATGTAAAACTCTAGTGGATCTGAGATCTCATCACTTTGGGTGCTCTCTCCACTGATAAATGGTACAATCATTCCATTCTTCCCCATTCTCTTTACATATCATCAATGTCATCCCAAAAGCTTGCCACGATAAATCCTCCTAAATTACTAGAAGTTTTCCTCTCTGTCCCTAGACTGCATGAGGCACTCTGACAGTGTCCCTGTAATCCTTTGGTCCTCAGCACTTGAGCACCAAGTCTATTTTTGTCAAGCAGCTCACTGATGATATCCTTTACCTCTATTCTCCTTTATTATTCCTTATTGGTTGTATGACATGGCTTGTTTATAAATATGCATATAGATACATATAACACTATAGGAATACACACATATACAAAAGTAAGAGTAAGTTTGTAAATTTTTAGTAATAATCTGCTCTCCAGGGGAAAAATTTACATATAATACTTTTAACTTTAATCTGCATTATTAACATTTTTTCTATCCCCTTCTTAAGTCTATACAATCAACCAAACAATTAATCAAGCCCTGATTTGTAGCATTTTCCATTTTCTAAGGTCTAAATTCTCACACTGAAAATTAACGATTGCCTCTTGGTAGCCGGTTTGAACTGACTCCAGCACACCCCTGAAAGGGTTACTACCAAGACATATATATCCCTGCACCAATGGAGGAAGCTGAAAGGCACTAAAATGCAGTCACTGGTATGGGCAACTCTCACTATGGTTACTTCCTCCTCTAATGAAGATCAATAACTTCTCTGTAATTTATAGTCTTGAGGAACTAACTTAACCACTTATGGTAAGAGCCCCATAGGCAGAATTATTCAGAACAAGGACTTAATCCCAGTTATACCCAATAATGAAGTTTTCTCTCTTTCCACTATAATATACTGTCCTTTCCTAGGAATATAACATAATGAGAAATGTCTTTTGGGGGGGGGCGAGAATTCTAAAAAGATGTTACATTTGACTCAGTTCTACAAATATCAGTGCTGGCACTGAAATCTTATTTTTTAAAAAGTTATTCTTGGGGGAGTATTTTAATTATTTTTAATATCTATTTACTACCATAAAAGGAACTGATGAGTATGAATGCAGATTGAAGCATACTATTCTTTTTTTTAAACCCTTAACTTCTGTATATTGGCTCCTAGGTGGAAGACTGGTAAGGGTGGGCAATGGGGGTCAAATGACTTGCCCAGGGTAACACAGCTGGGAAGTGTCTGAGGCCAGATTTGAAGCGAGGACCTCGTCTCTAAGCCTGACTCTCAATCCATTGAGCTACCCAGCTGCCCCTGATGCATACTATTCTTAACTTTATTTCTTCCATGAATTTTTTGCTAGTGTAAGCATTAGGTGTTTTCTTTCACAACATTATGAACATGAAAAATGTGTTATATGATAACATATGTACAACCTATTATCATTTTACCTTCTCTCTTTTGTATGGGGAAGAGTAGGAGGAAGGGTGAGGACATGGATAGTAAGATGTCAAAAAACAAGTATCAAAAATGTAGCAACATGTTAAAAATAAAATTAAAAAGTCCATTTAAGAGAATGGCCAATTTATCCTTCAGTGAAATCTTGAGATTATAAGAAAACTGTGTATACTAGTGAACAGTTTTTAGCCCTAAGAGAAATTCTTTTTGGAATGTGATCATTACCCAATTCCTGTCATAATCCCTCACTACAGTTTAGTGAAAAAAAAAAGAATCTTTCTCTCATAGCAGATCCATTTTCCCATAAAATTTGACCTCTATAAACTCACAGAGTAAAATATGAGATAAATAGAAATTAACTTTTTAAAATTAAAACTACTGCTGTTGTTTAAAATAATAGCATAGTTTATTAATTACTGAAAACACAGTGGAAATCATTAATTAAAGCTTTTAGATACAATTTTATGTTAGTTAACAAAGCTCCTTTTTTATACTTTCCTCTAATGTTTAGCATACTAAGACTCTTTGATCTATCCAGCTACTCAGAAACCTATTCTGCTTTTATAATAAAAAAAGGAAATGATCAAAAACAAATTTCTGTCTTACTTCTCTCCTACAAAGATCCTTGACTTCTTCCAAGTGGGCAATCCTTCCACGCCACATATTACAACCTATATCTGATTTGATCAATTGTCTTCCTAATTCCTTATAGTCAATCATGCACCACTGTGCAGCTACTAAAGTTCTACAACTTTTCTCGACTTTGCCCAGACTAACCTATTACTCACAGATATATGGCCCATTAAACAATGCCTGGCCTAGACTGGAAGCCTCTGCAGCTTATTAGGACTTGGTAATCAGAGTTTATGCTCATTTAAGCTATAACCTTTGAGGATCAAGAGTCACTTCTGTACCATGAGGCAGAAGAATGGAACTTTAATGGAGCAGAATATTAGCCAAAAGCCCTATCAGAATTATATTTCATCCTAGAGGAAATAGCACTGACACAGACAAGTCATCTTGTCTGATTTCAAATCCTAAACCAGTCACTTCCTACCTGTGCCACCATCAGCACAACACTCAATCTGTCTGTGCCTCAGTTTACTCATCTACAAAATGAAGGGATTTTACTAGATGTCCTCTAACCTCTTTTTTTTGCCTCTAAGTCTATTTTCCTATGATCTTTTGAATTAAAAAATTCAAAGGATTTTATTTAGCCTCATTATAGATGTTGTCGAACTCCTGTTCTTTCTAATATTGATAGTTTTCTACAGCAGTGATTAATAATTGGAATGTTTCTGATATACCAGATCAAGATTCTTTTAGGTGTGTCATCGGTCTCAAGTCTTTGGACCCCTTCATAGAAAAAAAATGGTTTTAAATCTTTAAAATAAGATACACAGCATTACAAAGGAAGCCAACTATTTTGAAATATAGTTTCCCCTGTATTAGATAATCAAGAAATTAATTATTTTCAAATAATATTATTGTGAATATTTGTACAACAGTGGTAAAAATAAATAAACTATCACCTAGTTAATGGCCACTCTTCTTGTAAGAAGTTTATGAACTTTAGACTTTGAAAAGCATATGTCATTGGGAATGCAATTTTAGATGATAACAGCTAGATGGTATAATAGATTGAATGCCTGGCCTAGAGTTAGGAAAACTCATCTCTGTGAGTTCAAATCTGACTTCAGACAATTACTACCTGAATGATCCTAGGCAAATAACTTTACTTTGCCTCAGCCCTTCATTTATAAAATGAGCATGAGGAAGAAATGTCAAACCACTTGAATTCTTTGCCAGGAAAACCCTAAATGGGGTCCTGAAGAGTCAGACATAACTGAAAAAAAAACAACTAAACAGCAAACTACTATTCCATATACCTACCCATTCTTGTCTGTAAAATCTTTATGAAAATTGTCCATGAATACATCAGTGGTACTCTTGGCGAATATATGAGAGAAAGAGTTGGCTATTCACAGACATCAAAAGAAGATCATTTCTTCACATATTTCTTCACAATTGATGCAGGCATAATCAATTAAACAATAAGTTTTTATTAAATGCCTAGCATGTGTCAGGTATTATCGTAGAGTAGATACAAAAACAAAATTAATATAATTAAAGGAACTTGCATGCTATCAGAAAAGAGAGCAAGGATAATACATACAAAATAAACACAAGGGCTTTTTTAGTGGATTAGGAGAGGAAGGGAAGTGTTAGTAGATGAAGGAGGAGATGGAAAATGATGTCTCAGACATTTAGGGTGGACTAGCAATTCCAAGAGACATAAGTACTGAAACAGTGAATTTCAGACCTGAGAAGAAAGCCAGGTAGAACAACATGTATATAGTGGAAGAAGATGGAATGTCAGATGGGTCAAATCGTGAAAATTCTGGTATTAAGATTACATGATTCTGCTTTGTCATTTTTGCCTTCTGATTCCAAAATAATTTCACAAAACTTATCCAAATGTTCTTTAAAGACATCTCCCAATACATATATTATGATTATGTAATATTCTGTGACAGGTGTTACCAGAGAGATTAACTTGGTTTAAAATTTGCTAATACTAGCATTAATCAGAGCATCAAAGAGACAGCTATAGGCCCATCAGAAGAGTCATGGGCAATTTCATTCTCAGAGACCTAATAAAAGAAAGATGCTCTGTCAGTAAAAGAGTTCTATAGATGATACTGTTTTATAGAAATAGTGTGTTGATAAAATCAAATGCCAAAAATATTATAATAATATGGTCCATTATCCCTCAAAAGAGATTATCCTGACAATTCATGTAAGAAATAGAAAATGAATGAAGAGTGTAGTGAACACTATGAAATACAAGTGGATGTCACTTAGTGAATCCATCAATATTTTTATTTTAGACAGAATCTAATAATAAATGGTGATCTGCACTCAGATTTAAATATGAGGAATGTAGAACATTTGGGAAATTGGACAGTGCTTTTAGGTATACCAAGCTTCTCCCTTGCATGAAGATATCTATAAATAATCAAAAGATCATATATTTAGAGAGGAATAAAGATCTTAGATGTTATGTAGTCCCACACTTTCATTTTATATGTAACTAAATGTAAGTGAAAACTCATGTTCTTGGTGAAAGAGAAATTTCTGAAAATTTCTCCAAGGAAGACTAAGAACTGAACTCCTACTTCTTAACAAAATGGGAATAGGGGAAAAAGCCTCAAGAGAAACAGTGCTATCAGATGTAAAAGAAAATGGGAAATGAGACAGGAAGGAATAAGAGAATAAGACCAACCCATTTCATGGTAGCCTAGCTACCTTCATCACCAGTTATATTTGAATCACTGATACTACTTGCCATACTTCATGCCACTGCCACCAAAAATGTAGGTTAAAAACAACAAGGGAGACCTGCACCAAATGTGAGACTGGTACTACAGAACTAGAAACTAGTTCATTGTAGACCAAAGTGAGGAGAGTTTGAGAACAACAAAAGCCACACAGTGTAGTTGTCATGGAAGTGGAGCAGAGCTGCAATATAATGAAGCAAACACATTTTACCCAAAAAGGGAGATGGGGATTTAATTTTTTCACTCCTTCGGAGAACATATATTCTTTTCAAATTTTAACTTTGATTCCTTAAAGCTCTTTTTACATTTTAGTTAACCATGTCTCTGAAAGCTGGATTAAGATAAATCTTCGGATAACCATTGCATTACTGGTCTCCATATGTACCCAATGCTTAAAGGCAATCAAAAAAGAGACTTTATGTGGCATGTATATTATCTATGTATTTGTCAGAAGTATAGGAGAAAGATGGGAAAAGAAAGAGAGTGAAAAAAGAGAGAGGTTTTTCTATTTCTAATTGTTGTGACTTTTTTCAGTTGATGACTCAGGATTTTATTGATTCATTTTTAATAGCTTCTCAGAAGCAGAAAAGGCCAAGTGATTCTGAAATCTGAGTATCCTGGACAAAGAATAAGCCAGATCATTTTTTGGTAGAGGTTGGTCTAGTATTCAAAGTTGTGCTTCAGGTCATTTACCTATTTCTACCTTTCCTTCCCAAATTAGATTGAAAAGGAAGCCCACCCCTTGGTGAGGTTATTATATATGATATATATATATATATATATATATATTAGGTTTATATATATATATACATATATAAAAGATATTGACTAAAGAGAATATCTAGTCCTAAAAGAGGAGCTATGGACAATTAATATTGCCTAGGTATAGTTTTAGAAGCTAGGCTAGAGGGAGTAGTTCCTTTACTTGCTCCCCAACCTTTATCTTCTACTCTGCACACTACTATACTTATGGGACTGTGGTGTATCACCACTATACCACCATAAAGTATTAATGTAAATCATGGTGTTAACAAGTTTTCAAAAGGAATCTTTAATATACTTGAAGAAAAAACTCTGTATGAATTTTAGGATTTTAGAATCAGTTATTCAATAGTTAATCAGAAACTATTTCTGGTCTTTTCTCCTTCCAGCAATCTTTCCCACCTCATCTTTCTCTTTAGAGGTCACAAGTTGAAGACTTTTGATCAAGAGAGAAGCATGTTTAAAATGTTTTTGTAATAGAAATCTGTCAACAATATGTTTGATACATTAGATATATTTAAATAAGCATCTTATTTTTAGGTGACAAAGGATATATTCCTTAACTCAACAAATATCATATCATTAAATGCAAGATAACACAAAGGAATGGGTTATTTGTCCCATTTATATTTCTTTTCTGACACACAGTAACTGACAGATATTGTAATCATTCAATTTATACAGTAATTTAGGTTTGCCAATTAAATTTAAAGATGTCATCCTCCCCTCTGAAAAACCCATTTAAAATATTTAATAAAGGAAAATATGAGTAGCTTTTGATATAATCTATAAACAGGCTAGAAAGGAGGTAAAAGGGTGAGGATGACTCAGAAGAATGAATAGGATATAATTTGTTTTGGGGTTTTTTGTTGTTTTTTTTCATTGCTGTGTATAACCTGCTAGAGGAATGAGGGCATAATGATCTTTGCAGGACTCCTGTGTTTGGAGAGGGGTACTTTTAGGTCCTGTACTTATATGAAATGATAAGTATGAGGAGACTTTTCATAAACTAACATTTGATTCTGTTCTGAGAGCATTTGCAATGAGGTAGATTGTATGGCTGCTGCAGGGACCCTTTTTTCATTCTGCACTTGTGATGAGAAAATCTCCAGTGACAGATTCTCAAACCTTTGATTTGAATCACAAGTGAGAATTAGTTCGGTGGTCTCAATTAGTCCCTAGAAAAGAACCAATATCACACAATTTGGCACACACTGCAATTGTGGCTGATGAGGTCCCTAGATTGGGACACTGAATCTAGTTAGTACTGATGTGTGCTGGTGCAGAGAGGACTTATTGGACTTCAGAGCCACAGCCTATACGTGGAAGGACTCCATCTCCTGCACTGTGATTTTATGAGCACTAAAATTAATCCATTAAACACTTTTTATAACCATCCCCCCACTACTTCCTTTTTTACTCATTTATATAGTATGTTAACTGCGACATCATAGTGTGCTGTATAATGAGACCAATTTTTCTTGTCTTTTCCCTCCTTCTT